>NC_047118.1:1304776-1604776 GCF_902500255.1 Thalassophryne amazonica | reverse complement strand
AGACCCAGGACTAGGTGGAGAGATTATATCTCCACACTGCCCTGGGAACACCTCTGGATCCCCCAGTCAGAGGTGGTCAATGTGGCATGGGAAAGGGAGGTTTGGGGTCCCCTGCTGGAGGTACTTGCCCCTGCGACCGACCCTGGATAAGCGGTTGAAGATGTATATATGTAGATAATTTACACATAAATGATGTAGAAATAAGAGTGTATGATACAAAACTTCTTGATCAGAAATTATGTTGTAAATCTCACATTAATGATGTAAAATCAAAAATAAAGTCAGTAACGTTAATACACAAGACTAATACGCAAGGCCTTTTAAATCAACATGTACTGAAATCTGACATTGTCCCATGTATAACGTACTGCCTGGAAATACATACAAAGCAAATACTAATTCAGTTTGCATATTGCAAAAAAAAAAAAAAAAAAAGAGCAATTAACATGACTTGAATAAGAAACATCGAAATATGAATTTAAAGGATTGACTGCGTTTAAAAAAATGAGGGCAAGAACTAATATAAACAGTAAATGTATTTCAATAACTGTACTTATGGAACAACCCTGAGGACAAATTAAAAATGTGTAATATTGTTTATACTTTTAGGAGGCTGTTCATAAATAGAATAATGGACATTTATGTAACAGACTTCAATTCAATTTCAATTCAATTTTTTTTTTTATATAGCGCCAAATCACAACAAACAGTTGCCCCAAGGCGCTTTATATTGTAAGGCAAGGCCATACAATAATGATGTAAAACCCCAACGGTCAAAACGACCCCCTGTGAGCAAGCACTTGGCTACAGTGGGAAGGAAAAACTCCCTTTTAACAGGAAGAAACCTCCAGCAGAACCAGGCTCAGGGAGGGGCAGTCTTCTGCTGGGACTGGTTGGGGCTGAGGGAGAGAACCAGGAAAAAGACATGCTGTGGAGGGGAGCAGAGATCGATCACTAATGATTAAATGCAGAGTGGTGCATACAGAGCAAAAAGAGAAAGAAACAGTGCATCATGGGAACCCCCCAGCAGTCTACGTCTATAGCAGCATAACTAAGGGATGGTTCAGGGTCACCTGATCCAGCCCTAACTATAAGCTTTAGCAAAAAGGAAAGTTTTAAGCCTAATCTTAAAAGTAGAGAGGGTGTCTGTCTCCCTGATCTGAATTGGGAGCTGGTTCCACAGGAGAGGAGCCTGAAAGCTGAAGGCTCTGCCTCCCATTCTACTCTTACAAACCCTAGGAACTACAAGTAAGCCTGCAGTCTGAGAGCGAAGCGCTCTATTGGGGTGATATGGTACTACGAGGTCCCTAAGATAAGATGGGACCTGATTATTCAAAACCTTATAAGTAAGAAGAAGAATTTTAAATTCTATTCTAGAATTAACAGGAAGCCAATGAAGAGAGGCCAATATGGGTGAGATATGCTCTCTCCTTCTAGTCCCCGTCAGTACTCTAGCTGCAGCATTTTGAATTAACTGAAGGCTTTTTAGGGAACTTTTAGGACAACCTGATAATAATGAATTACAATAGTCCAGCCTAGAGGAAATAAATGCATGAATTAGTTTTTCAGCATCACTCTGAGACAAGACCTTTCTGATTTTAGAGATATTGCGTAAATGCAAAAAAGCAGTCCTACATATTTGTTTAATATGCGCTTTGAATGACATATCCTGATCAAAAATGACTCCAAGATTTCTCACAGTATTACTAGAGGTCAGGGTAATGCCATCCAGAGTAAGGATCTGGTTAGACACCATGTTTCTAAGATTTGTGGGGCCAAGAACAATAACTTCAGTTTTATCTGAGTTTAAAAGCAGGAAATTAGAGGTCATCCATGTCTTTATGTCTGTAAGACAATCCTGCAGTTTAGCTAATTGGTGTGTGTCCTCTGGCTTCATGGATAGATAAAGCTGGGTATCATCTGCGTAACAATGAAAATTTAAGCAATACCGTCTAATAATACTGCCTAAGGGAAGCATATATAAAGTGAATAAAATTGGTCCTAGCACAGAACCTTGTGGAACTCCATAATTAACTTTAGTCTGTGAAGAAGATTCCCCATTTACATGAACAAATTGTAATCTATTAGACAAATATGATTCAAACCACCGCAGCGCAGTGCCTTTAATACCTATGGCATGCTCTAATCTCTGAGAGAGACCTAATGTTTAATAGACCACATTTAACTGTTTTAGTCTGTGGTGCAGTAGAAGGTGCTATATTATTTTTTCTTTTTGAATTTTTATGCTTAAATAGATTTTTGCTGGTTATTGGTAGTCTGGGAGCAGGCACCGTCTCTACGGGGATGGGGTAATGAGGGGATGGCAGGGGGAGAGAAGCTGCAGAGAGGTGTGTAAGACTACAACTCTGCTTCCTGGTCCCAACCCTGGATAGTCACGGTTTGGAGGATTTAAGAAAATTAGCCAGATTTCTAGAAATGAGAGCTGCTCCATCCAAAGTGGGATGGATGCCGTCTCTCCTAACAAGACCAGGTTTTCCCCAGAAGCTTTGCCAATTATCTATGAAGCCCACCTCATTTTTTGGACACCACTCAGACAGCCAGCAATTCAAGGAGAACATGCGGCTAAACATGTCACTCCCGGTCTGATTGGGGAGGGGCCCAGAGAAAATTACAGAGTCCGACATTGTTTTTGCAAAGTTACACACCGATTTAATGTTAATTTTAGTGACCTCCGATTGGCGTAACCGGGTGTCATTACTGCCGACGTGAATTACAATCTTACCAAATTTACGCTTAGCCTTAACCAGCAGTTTCAAATTTCCTTCAATGTCGCCTGCTCTGGCCCCCGGAAGACAATTGACTATGGTTGCTGGTGTCGCTAACTTCACATTTCTCAAAACAGAGTCGCCAATAACCAGAGTTTGATCCTCGGCGGGTGTGTCGTCGAGTGGGGAAAAACGGTTAGAAATGTGAACGGGTTGGCGGTGTACACGGGGCTTCTGTTTAGGGCTACGCTTCCTCCTCACAGTCACCCAGTCAGCCTGCTTTCCCGGCTGCTCGGGATCTGCCAGAGGGGAACTAACGGCGGCTAAGCTACCTTGGTCCGCACCGACTACAGGGGCCTGGCTAGCTGTAGAATTTTCCACGGTGCGGAGCCGAGTCTCCAATTCGCCCAGCCTGGCCTCCAAAGCTACGAATAAGCTACACTTATTACAAGTACCATTACTGCTAAAGGAGGCCGAGGAATAACTAAACATTTCACACCCAGAGCAGAAAAGTGCGGGAGAGACAGGAGAAGCCGCCATGCTAAATCGGCTAAGAGCTAGTAGCTACGCTAAGCTAGCGGATTCCTAAAAACACGCAAAGTGAATAATGTGTAAATAATTTAGAGGTGATTCAGCAGAATGAGTGCTTTAGTTAAGGCACGTGAAGATTACACTGTGAAACAAATCGTAATCTAGATAACTAGATCAATCTAACTGCGCAGATTAAACAGCTAACAGATACAGAAAAACACCGCTGTGCTCCGGAACAGGAAGTGATACAATACCGCAGTGAGAGCCAACCACCAGTAGAGACTTCATGTATGATACTTTGCTGATATTGCTAACAGTAAAACCATCAGAGTCTGATGGTCTTCTATTTCTAGGTTGGACGATGTGGGTGATTTAGAGGCTGCCCTCTATAACTGGGATGTTAAAGCCTCAGTCTTCACCTTTTTGGTATTTTTATTAGAGCCATTATAGTTAATATAGATTAGTGGTATCCCTGTGCTAGCATATAAATTAAATAATGCTAAAATTTCACTCAAAAGAAATACCGGAGCACCAACATCTTGCTTGTTCAGTTAGTGTACTGTATTTTCTGGAGCACAAGTCACGTTTTTCTAAAACTTTTTTTACTACTTTGAGAGGTCCTGCAACTTGCACTCTAGTGCAATACACAGAAAAATCACTTTCATTAGAACTTTCCAAGGAATCAAATCACAAAACAAAATAAACTACCAATAAAAAGCACACTACAACAATGCACAAAAATCCCTAATTCAAGAGTGAAAAATCCAGAAAAAAGTGACTTGTACTCTGGAAAATACAGTAATTAAACCATATTATCTCAGATATTTGTAATAAAATGCTGACAGAACAAACCCACAGCAACAAGCTGCATCCTAACTCTGCATCACAGCTGTCACTCAAAGTGATCACGCCCCTAATTATTCATAACTTTATGCTGTAAAACAGCTTGAAGTTAACACACAGTCCTTGAGTACTGACAATTATAGTACATGTGACCGATTAACCCACAGAGCCAAGCAGTACTTATCAAATACTTTATTTACACGGAATATTCAAACATGGTGTGATGAAGCGCCTGAGCGCAGGTGGATGGTAAAAGCGTCATAATGAGTGGGAGACAGATACAAAGAGGCGGGAAAAGACAGAAAAGAGACAGAGCGGCGCTCAGCACAGCTCCGATGGTCGGCCAGTGATTAAGGGGCTGAGCAGCAGCCACTGAGGGACCAGTGTCTGTCCGTGTGAGTCCATGTGAAAGCGCGGCTGAAGAAAGGCTCGCAAACAAGAACCCTCTGTCACGGTATCTTAGCAACCGTCTCCGTCTCCCAGGTGACAGGGACTGATGTCACTTCCTGTTGGTGCATGTGTGTACATAATGTGTAAGTCAAAACCAAAAAAAAAACTGCTGCACTCATTTGTCAGTCAGTCGCACTTTTCTCTTTTCCTGCAGGTTTGGTGCGCGACGGCACGCGTGTGCGGGGTGCCACTCTCACGCACTGCTTGGGTGGTTTTGAGAAGCAGGTGCTGTGTATGTGTATGTGGAGTCGGCGCCATGTGCACATGGGGTCAGCCTGGTTGCACGTCATGCCAAGGGGGCGGAACAAAACGCAGCCAACTGCTGCCATCTGGTAGGACTACTTGGTGTGAGCGGGACACTGTACGGGTCCATGGCATATTGGAGTAGTTAAAATGAACACTGTGACACTATTGGGCAGAAAAAAAAGACACTGATGGCGCTGCGACAGAATCTATTTCAGGCTGTCGCTCACCTTCAGAGCCCGAGTTGATCAACATGGTGTCAACAGACAATAAAAAGATTTCTTCAGTTAGCTGTGGTCCTGATATCTACTCTTATTTAAACTTAAAAAAAAAAAAAATGCATCACTTTCCAAAATTCATAATTTTCCAAAATTAACCTTTATTTGTTATATTAAAAAAGAAAGCAAAAATGAAACGTGAGTCTTATCCAAAAGCTGGCCGTCAGAGGAGGTCCCTGAGGATTTCATCCTCCGTGACGCTGGAGATCTGAGGTATGCCGGGCTGAGGAACCGCCCCTCGCTGGCCCCCAGACATCAGCATCTGACCTACACACAGGTGGGGGTGTTTAAGGTGAGGGTTAAAAGGGCAGAGACACACACACACACACACATTTATCAAGGGTTTGTTGCCACATTTTTGCACTTAATAGAAACACTTCTGCAGTTCTTTACAAGAACTTCAAATCAGGACAGTGAGACATTATTTCTTTGAATGTCTTCCATATGAAGACATTCTTTACAAAGCAACAACACAACGTCACTGTGTCCATCAACAGTCAACTCACGGTCTTCAACCCTGACTGACAGACATCATCCGTAACGCTGCTTCAGTGGCATCTACAGAAAAGCGACGTACGAGTTGGTACGTCAAACGCTGTGGCTGTTTTCTAATTCAGCAGTAAACCAATTAAAAAAAAAAAAAAAAAAATTAAATACATTTACATACACAGAATACACAGAGGCACAGGCTTTGGCAACTAACTGGTGGCTTGAGGGCCAGACACGGCCCTCGTCTTGAATTGAGCCGGTCCTAACATATGTCAGAGCTGTTTCTGTAGCAGTTAGCATTCACCAACAGGGGGCAGCAGAGTGGGTACTGACTCCTTCCTACAGAAAAGTCTGATAGAATAAGACTGCAAAGCTGAAGTCTAAATTATATCAATCACATACGATAAGCCTACAAGAGCAAAGGACACAACTGGAAGCTGATTTTGGCTGTCAGCCCATCTTATTTTCACTAACTTGTGATCTGGATTGGCAGACGTCAGAAATTTCTGATTGCTCTCGTTTGTTTGTATGTTGTTTGCCATTTTGTCAAATAAGTGTGAAACTCGTACAAAATATGCAGTGAATTTAGTCTCAGAAAATATACAGCTTTGCAAATTTCGTCATTTTAAACTGTGTTTGAACAGACTGTCTGACCGTGACACTGAACAACACCAACGACTCCAACTGCAGATCCAGCCCATCGCTGAGTACGAGTGTGAACCAGACAGAGAAGACGTGATGAGACATGCATGAA
This sequence comes from Thalassophryne amazonica, assembly GCF_902500255.1. NCBI lineage: Eukaryota > Metazoa > Chordata > Actinopteri > Batrachoidiformes > Batrachoididae > Thalassophryne > Thalassophryne amazonica. The sequence goes on along the minus strand of NC_047118.1, from coordinate 1,598,462 downwards.
GGTCTTTCAGCTGTGGTGTTATCCACGGATCCTGAGCCCATCCACACCACTGCAGCAGTAGATGGGCTGTGATAAATAGGACATGGTAGACCAGGCTGGAGATGAAGGGTTTTTGGATGCACTGTATGACTGAGAATTCCGTCAAACAGGTCATTGTAGATGCGTACGTCAAGGGCAGAAGACAATATCAAGACATGGATGTGGCATGCAAGAAGTGAAGACAACAGTGACAATACTGGTGTCTTGTCCTTCCATGAACATTACAGACCATCATAACAGGTGACGGTGGGTAGGCAAAGTTGCTTGTCCTTTCAGTAGAATCACTGTGTTCATTTTTATGCAAATTTCTGTCTACTCATAAGAATTCACCACATAAAACCGTCACGAAGGTCATGCTAAAGCTGGTTAAAAAGGCTTACAGACTGGAAATTATATGTCAAACAAAAACACTTTGCGTGCGACCTTCAGCCTCCAAAATGGTTTTGTTGGGCTGCGCAGCTGTCAGGATGAGCACCGTGTGCAGGTCCAGTAGGTCTTTAAAAGTTGACTTTTGCTGCAAATTCACAGCTAGAAGGAGGAACAACTAGTTAAAAGTTCCACTGTACTTGTTTGAATAAAAAAAAAAAAGAGCTAATGAAACATCTCCCATCTTTAGGCGGTTTAAAAAATATTCTAAAACTTTTCCTTTAATTTAGTTTATAGTTGTGTCCTCATTTGCCTTGTTTTTTTTTGGGGGGGGGAGGGGGGGGGTGCTTACTCACCTGTTAAAGGCTGCCTCCACTGGTTCTGCATTTGCGCCCCCCCTCCTGGCTGTGGATGAACCATCTGCTGTCCCAAACCTTGGTGAGACATCAACACGCCGCCTTGCTTAGAGGACAGAGACACAGGAGAGCCACGTTAACTTGTGCAAAGACCGAGAGGTCCAGGAAACCAATGGGGTCGCACACGGCCAACTGCACAATTCAAGCAGCCGTCTGGCTGAGCGCTTACTGGCTGCTGTTGGCTGAGGAGGAGACTGCGAAGCTGCGGATTGGCTCCCGGGTTGGAGAGGCGCAGTATGGGGCCCTGGGGTGGAGCTTGTCCACTCTGGGCAACCTGGTTTGGCGGCGCGCTGCCAACTGGCGGCTGTTGGTTGGCTGGTCCAGCTGCTCTCATTGACATCTGAAGGAATGTCAGTTTAAGAGGTTTTAAGCTCAAAAATCTATTTATGGTTGATAAAATTAAGATTTCTTGAGGTAAATTCTTCTAAATTCAAACAAAATTGCAGCAAGTCCTGTCAGGCTGTTTCTCCAGTCATTATGTGCTGGTTTTACCATTAATGATGCAGTTTTATTTTTCTCTGGAAGTCAACGTGTATCGTTTTTCTATGATGAAGACAAAGCATCGGAGGTGAAGAGGAGAAAACATTCCAGCCGGGCTTTGTTGATGAACTCGGTACTTCCCATGTTGTGCACAATGCAAACATCTGTTATTTTTCAGGGTTACACATGCATGTTGTAACTAAAGCATTCAAATCAGAAACAGCATGCCACATGGGGACTGAAACAAAGTTAAAACATGCTGATAGGAAATGAACTGTCCATCAGTTTGATACTGAACAGTGGGAGGAGGAGGACATTAACACCTGCTCCTCTGCCTGGAGAGGATACGTCAACTGCAGACAAAAAAATAAATAAATAAATAAAAAACAGAGTGGATGACATGTGATAGAAGCTCCTGAAGCAAACTAAGGTGAAGACTAAACATCTTTGGGACCAGGTCTCTGGAGGATCCTGGAGTACCCCAGGAAAGACTTTATGTCAGATGAATGGGGGCTTGGGGAGAATCAGATGAGGTGTAGCATTTGGATCATGAGGGATCGTTGGCTACGATATTTTGGTCGTCTTTGGGTGTGATCCAGGTGCCTCAGTACTAAGGAGCCCAGTGGCTGGACAGGGCCAAGTTCCACCTGGATGTGGAAGATAGATGCTTATTTTTGAAAGGTGGGGGATGGACTGGTTGCCTGCCTTGATAGTTGCCATCCAGTCACCAAAGCAGTTGGGTCATTCCATCTGACATCAGTTTTGAACAACTTTCCCAGGTCACCCCTCAGCTTTATTCTGTCAATTTTATATGTTATTCACATTCCAAAGTTACGGTGAAATGCCAAATATTGGGTCTGTATCTTGAAAACTTTTGAAGTTACAGCATTTGGAAATTTTTGTGATTTTTTTCCACATATTGTGAAAATGGTGTTTTCTACCAACTTTGCATGTCAATAATGAGCTCCCTATACACCTCACAGCTTTGAAACTGCTCATGCCAGGCTAACGTTTGGTGTAGAATTGAGAAATTGTGGCAGTTCTGATGTATCTAGTGCGATCTGCCTTCCACAAAGGCCTCTAAATGGTAGAAAACCTGAAATTGTACATGTCGTTGGTATCTTTGATTAGTTCAAAATCAAAGAAATATACCAGCTATGGCTATAGAACGTTTTGTATGATGGTTTGTGATATAATGGAACATATCTACACATTTAAATGATACACCAGGTTGTTTTAACAAAACTGATAGTTTTTGAAAAAAATTCTAATCTTAAAAAAGTGTCAAAATATGCCAATTTTCGTCACCCCAGATGCTAATGTGGACAGTTGACTATCATATTCATATTTTTACATATCTCAAGATGATATGCTGTAAATATGTTTCAAAGCTGTGAGGCATATAGGGAGCTCATTATTAACATGCAAAGTTGGTAGAAAACACCATTTTCACAATATGTGAAAAATTCACAAAAAATTCCAAAGGTTGTAACTTCAAATGTTTGCAAGATACAGACCTAATATTTGGCATTTCATCATAATGTTGTAATAGGAATAACATATCAAACTGACAGAACAGAACTGAGGGGTGACCTGGGAGGCTCTGGGTGAGGAGATGTTTCTTAATGCAGATGTTGTGATGGGTGGCACCTGTTCATGCTCCTAGACCTTAGCGTGACTTTAGTTTAAAGTCCAAATCATGATTTTTAAGTGTGATTTTCAAGTATGAGTCAGGATTAACGGTGTCACACTTTTTTTTTTTTTTTTTTTTTTTTACAGTGGAGTTCCACACCGTTAAGGCGTAAACAATAATTTGGGGATTACAGGAAGTGTCTGAGTCTTCCAATTCATTTCATTTCTCTGAGCCTAAAATCTGCAAACTGTAACTTAATCTGCAACACCTCCACAACTCGGTGTTATGAAGAGAAAGTGTGCAAAAAGCATCTTCAGCAGGTGCAATTTTTTTTTTTTGTTACATTTTTTGTGGGAAGGTTAGTCGAGAGTGAAGGACAGAAAAACAAAAACCATGAGCAATTTGATGAGCAGCTGGTGAAGGAGTTAGTGTACCTTGACACTTGCACAATGAGTAAATGTGTCGTAAACTGTGCGTGACTGCATGCCAGTGTGCAAAGAAAATTTTGAAAACGTTCAAAACTTCTGGCACGCATTAATGTCGTGAACATGGTCATGAACAGACAACATATTTGAAAACACTGTGTGTCAATGTGCGCAGCGCATCTGAAAGATTATGACGAGATGTTACATCTATAATAAACAGAAATTTAAAAATACATTATCTAACTCATAAGGAATGAAAATGCAGCTGTTTTACCAATCCATTACTATATATTATAAATAATTACTTTTGAGACAAGATTCCAAATGCGTTCTCCACTGCAAGGCGCACACGAGACAACCTGCAGCTGTAGATAATTTCATTGTGATTCTGGCAGCGATGAGAGATGGCTTCATCAGCAAATGTATCATCAGCTATGAAATGATTATTTTATATATACAGTGTGGCATCAAGCAGCACTGGCACGACGAAATGCGCGGCAGTGCGGTATGAAATTTGTGCAAGCGTCAAGGTGTCTTTACCTAAAGTACTGTTCTCTGTAGGGCTGATTGTTCACAACTATTTCTTCTAACTGTACGGCGCCACCCATCACAAATCCAGCAAAACCCACATGTACATCATGCAAATTATTTAATGTGAAATGACCAGATAGTCTTCATATGGAAGATCTGTCTGAACTCCCACTTCCCTGCCCCACGCACACACAGTTCGGCACGCATACAGACCGAGGAATATTTGCAAAGATTGCACAAGAGTGCGAAATGCAGATTTACTGTTACAGTGACTTCTTTTTAAAGTAATAAAATTCTGTGAATCTTGAAGCAGAGCTGCAGTGAAATCAAAGCAGCTGTGCATTCACGTGCATGAGGGTTAATGTCGATGCATGAGGGTATCTAAGCATGGAAAGAATCACTCCAAAAAATCAGGAGTTGAGGAAGGACTGCGCACCGTGATTCCGCTGTTTCATCCTGAGGTCACTGAGCCAAGCACAGGCGGAGCCACTGAGTTCAGAAAAAAAAATGGTTTTCCCAACTTTTACTGGGCGGTGTGTTATATTTGTGTGTTGCCCTAAAAAATGCGCCAATCTATCATTTTTTAACATGTTTTGTTTATAGCTCTATAATTGGTTAATACATAACAAATAAATCCTACTTGAAGACAAGTGGTTTGGGACATAAACAGCATTTGATAAAGTTACTAAAATAAACATGACAGTGAAAAAAAAAAAAATCTGTTGTGCACTAATCTAATAACAGCGCTGGCGAAATGAACATTATTATATGAAGACCCACAAGTTTTCAGTTCAAACCATCTGCAGAACCTTAAGTCCCGTGGACTCTCTACAGTCCTGCTCCTGCAGGTCTCACCATGCTGTTCTGCCTCTGCTGTTCCTCCATCATAGTGACCTGACTAACAGGGGGCATGCCCACCACCACCGACTGGACACAGGAGAGACAGGAGGAAGAGGAGAGGGCAGAGTGGTGGAGCAGGAAAAATAAGAGACAGTGGAGGAAAGTGTTAATGTCGAGGCAGGCAGAACCCAGAAGCCACTGGGGCAGGAAAAGGTGTGAACAGCGTGAAAAGGGCACCGAGGTGAGAATGCAGGCGGACGCGACAGCCCATGTGGATGAGTGTACCTGCTGCGGGACGTTGCCGTGGGATACGGGGATGGGCCCAGGGGGCCTGTTGAAGGTTTGGTTGGGGGGGACTTGACCGGGCTGCATTGGACCCCCAGCACCACCCAACTGTTGCTGACAGAGAGAGGTCAAAACAAGGTGAACCCACAACATTCGCCACCAAGTGATTTCACAGGGACTGACGGGGCGTTTGACTGCTTGGCAAAAACAAATCAGCACTCTTACTCTGGATGTAGGTTTTCTTAAATATCTTGATTTCTAATTCGTTTCTCTTCTCCTCCAGAAAATAAAATTGTATGACTCATCCTGCACTCGAGGGCAAAGAGACTAATTAATAAAACAGAATAAATTCAAATGTGATTTGGGCGACTGATTAAACTCATAAAACGACACATCCATATTTGATAGATGGAGAAACGTATCATTGTGGCTTTATAGTATTTGATTTAGGAAATTCTACTTAAGGACAAAGAGTGTAAATTAGCTTCAACTACAAATCTGACACTGAACTTTGCTAAAAACCCATCTGTGTGAAAGTAAAGACAATTATTACATTAAATGAGGGTCTGTGATTAAATGCTAGCTGGTAATAATGTTTGCATTTTCCAAAACTGGCTGAAAAAAATACAAGTGAGGCATGAAGAAAATATTCCTCTGCAATGTGAAAGTACTCAAATATTCACGTCCTAAGGGCTACGACATCAAGTGGCCGACGTAACGGATTCTCAAATATCTATGGGAAAAACCAGAGAAGGCTCGCTCCAGGGCTCCAAATTTGCTGTTTCACATGCAGGTCACTGTAGCACTGGTGGAGCTCTACGCTCAGCAACAGTCCACTGACTTACTATAAAACGTAGTGACACTTTCACTGTCAGAGGGCAGGTGCACTTCACAGAGCAGTAGGGGAGCCGGTGTCACAGACTGAATGGTCCCCCCTAAAACTCAGTCCACCCTGCCTTCACTGCAGATGCGTCATTAGCCGCGGTTCACTGATTATCACCTCGTTTCTGCTTCAAACTGCCTCCAGTCATCATCTATATCAGCGACAGATATCTGAAGCTTCTGTACAACAATCATTTCCACATAAATTCAGCATTATTTCATCATAAATGACAGAGGAAGCGATCAGAGCGCCGCAGCTACACGAGCTGCTAGCTGTTGTGTTCACTGCGCGTCCGTCATTTCAAAGAGTCACCGAGTATCACCTCGTTTCTGCTTAAAACTGACTTTAGAATGATTTAAGAAGTTTTGCTTTGTCATCTGATAGTTAATAGTCACATTAATCCATTTGATCACTTTGGGTGAAGAGAGTCTGTCTCAGATGAGCTGCTGAGCTCCGAAATGAGACATGCGCAGTGGAGGCAGGGCGGACTCATTTTTAGGGGGCTGTTCGGTCTGTGACACCGGTAGTCAACTCATTGTTTGCAACGTCACGTGACGTAGCTTTTTCTAAATCCCAAAACGACGCATATTGCGGCGTTTTGGGATTACCTTTCACTGCTATGCAGAAGATACTCAGTTATACATGCCGATAACTGCTGATAATCTCTTTCACATAAAATCCTTAGAAGATTGCTTTGCAGCAGTGAGAAGTTGGATGTCTAGAAACTTCCTACTTTTAAACTCTGATAAGACTGAAACGATGGTTCTTGGTCCAGTGAGACATCGGCATCAATTTGACCAGTTAATGCTCAGCCTCGGCTCGTGTGTCATACATCATCACTCTGCATTTAATCATTAGTGATCGATCTCTGCTCCCCTCCACAGCACATCTTTTTCCTGGTTCTCTCCCTCAGCCCCAACCAGTCCCAGCAGAAGACTGCCCCTCCCTGAGCCTGGTTCTGCTGGAGGTTTCTTCCTGTTAAAAGGGAGTTTTTCCTTCCCACTGTAGCCAAGTGCTTGCTCACAGGGGGTCGTTTTGACCGTTGGGGTTTTACATAATTATTGTATGGTCTTGCCTTACAATATAAAGCGCCTTGGGGCAACTGTTTGTTGTGATTTGGTGCTATATAAAAAAAAAAATTGATTGATTGATTGATACATCACACTGACAAAGTGAGGAACCTTGGGGTAATTTTTGATCCTTCGTTGTCCTTTGGACTCCATATTAGAAATATTACTAGGACTGCTTTCTTCCACCTGTGAAATATAGCGAAGATTAGTCTCATCCTGTCTATGGCTGATGCTGAGACCCTGATCCATGCGTTCATCTCTTCTAGATTGGACTACTGCAATGTTCTATTTTCTGGTTTACTGCAGTCTAGCATTAGGGGTCTCCAGTTGGTTCAGAATGCTGCAGCCAGACTTTTGACACGAAGCAGAAAGTTTGACCACATTACACCCATTTTGGCGTCTCTTCACTGGCTTCCTGTCCCAGTGAGATCAGATTTTAAGGTTCTGCTACTAACCTATAAAATTATTCATGGACTGGCACCTCCCTACCAAGCTGACCTAATTAAACCTTACGTACCAGCCCGGGCTTTACGTTCTCAGGGTGCAGGACTACTTTGTGTCCCTAAGGTGAATAAGAAGTCTGCGGGTCACAGAGCTTTCTCTTATCGTGCCCCTGTTCTGTGGAATGATCTCCCTGCATCAATAAAACAATCAGATTCTTTGGAGATTTTCAAGTGCAGATTTAAGACACACTTATTTTCCCTTTCATATGGCTAGCATACTGGTACAGTTTTGTTTTACGCTTTTTACTCTTTTAATTCATTTATTAGTAATTGAAGTGGGCTGCGGCCTCAACTTTACCTAAATTCTGGGTCTTTTAGTGAAGTTTAGGGCTAGTGGCCGGCAATCACCTTAGTATTTCTCTGTTTTTCTTGTTGTTTAATGCTGGCAAATTATATAGTATTTCTTGTCTTTCTGATGCCTGATTCTGTTTTTTCTCTCTGTTTAAGGTGCAGCTCCATCCAGAGATGGGAGTTGTATTCGTGTTGGTGACCCTCCTGTCCTGTGCGCCGATAGCATTTCTTGTATATTCGTCCATGAATTGTTCTGTGAATTATTTCTGTAATTTATGTCTGTATCATGGCCCAAGCAGAGGGTCACCCCTTTGAGTCTGGTCTGCTTGAGGTTTCTTCCTCAGAGGGAGTTTTCCTTACCACTGTTGCTCTGGGGGTTAGTAAGGTTAGACCTTACCTGTGTGAAGCACTTTGAGGCAACTCTGTTGTGATTTGGCGCTATATAAATGAAAATAAATTGAAAATTGAATTGAAATTGTAGCTTAGATAAACTTGATGTAACGCTACAAATGATTCACTTGCTACTGGTGCATTGGCGAGACAGTTTCTACATATTTCTTCACATTTTATATTTCTTCATGCCCAGGGGATCCAGAGGAGGTGGTGCATCTAGTCAAGCCTCTGACGGTGGCCAGCGAAGGCGAGTGGAGGAGAATGGAGCAGTAACAGTGTACTAGCAAAAGTTGCGTAGCGGCAGTGGAGTTCAACTCTTGCTGGAGTTTTAGCATGACCATTGAAGTTTTTCCAAGAGCACGGCAAACATCAGCATTGCCCAACTAATGTTGACTTAACTCTCGTGGAGTCTGGCAGATCCTCTGCATTGGTCAACATTAATCAACATTTCATTCTCAGTCAGGGAACGGCACGCTAATCGTCAGTGTGAATGGGATGTATTCATTATGGCTCTTCAAAGACTCACTGAGTGACAGCCATGTTTGAAATATCAAATCAATCAGTGTATTCGTAGTTTCACAATTGTGAATGTCGCACCATCTCGCGGCCCGTGACTTATACAACCCCTGGCAATAATTATGGAATCACCGGCCTCAGAGGATGTTCATTCACTTGCTTAATTTTGTAGAAAAAAGCAGATCACAGACATGACACAAAACTAAAGTCATTTCAAATGGCAACTTTCTGGTTTTAAGAAACACTATAAGAAATCAGGAAAAAAAATAATGGCAGTCAGTAACGGTTACTTTTTTAGACCAAGCAGAGGGAAAATTCTGAGGAATAAATTAAATTATGGAATCACCCTGTAAATTTTCATCCCCAAAACTAACACCTGCATCAAATCAGATCTGCTCGTTAGTCTGCATCTAAAAAGGAGTGATCACACCTTGGAGAGCTGTTGCACCAAGTGGACTGACATGAATCATAGCTCCAACAAGAGAGATGTCAATTGAAACAAAGGAGAGGATTATCAAACTCTTAAAAGAGGGTAAATCATCACGCAATGTTGCAAAAGATGTTGGTTGTTCACAGTCAGCTGTGTCTAAACTCTGGACCAAATACAAACAACATGGGAAGGTTGTTAAAGGCAAACATACTGGTAGACCAGGGAAGACATCAAAGTGTCAAGACAGAAAACTTAAAGCAATATGTCTCAAAAATCGAAAATGCACAACAAAACAAATGAAGAACGAATGGGAGGAAACTGGAGTCAACATCTATGACCGAACTGTAAGAAACCGCCTAAAGGAAATGGGATTTACATACAGAAAAGCTAAACAAAAGCCGTCATTAACACCTAAACAGAAAAAAACAAGGTTACAATGGGCTAAGGAAAAGCAATCGTGGACTGTGGATGACTGGATGAAAGTCATATTCAGTGATGAATCTCGAATCTGCATTGGGCAAGGTGATGATGCTGGAACTTTTGTTTGGTGCCGTTCCAATGAGATTTATAAAAATGACTGCCTGAAGAGAACATGTAAATTTCCACAGTCATTGATGATATGGGGCTGCATGTCAGGTAAAGGCACTGGGGAGATGGCTGTCATTACATCATCAATAAATGCACAAGTTTACGTTGATATTTTGGACACTTTTCTTATCCCATCAATTGAAAGGATGTTTGGGGATGATGAAATCATTTTTCAAGATGATAATGCATCTTGCCATAGAGCAGGAACTGTGAAAACATTCCTTGCAAAAAGACACATAGGGTCAATGTCATGGCCTGCAAATAGTCCGGATCTTAATCCAATTGAAAATCTTTGGTGGAAGTTGAAGAAAATGGTCCATGACAAGGCTCCAACCTGCAAAACTGATCTGGCAACAGCAATCAGAGAAAGTTGGAGCCAGATTGATGAAGAGTACTGTTTGTCACTCATTAAGTCCATGCCTCAGAGACTGCAAGCTGTTATAAAAGCCAGAGGTGGTGCAACAAAATACTAGTGATGTGTTGGAGCGTTCTTTTGTTTTTCATGATTCCATCATTTTTTCCTCAGAATTGAGTGATTCCATATTTTTTTTCCCTCTGCTTGGTCTAAAAAAGTAACCGTTACTGACTGCCACAATTTTTTTTCCTGATTTCTTATAGTGTTTCTTAAAACCAGAAAGTTGTCATTTGAAATGACTTTAGTTTTGTGTCATGTCTGTGATCTGCTTTTTTTCTACAAAATTAAACAACTGAATGAACATCCTCCGACGCTGGAGATTCCATCATTTTTGCCAGGGGTTGTACGAGAGGTCAGTTTCAGCAGAGTTCCAGCTCAGGGTACAATGTAAATAAACCTTGTGAAGTATGGACATCAGGGCACAGCAGAAGTTCATCACAGGTGCTACACCTCCTCTAGATAACCCTCTCAACCTGAGAGAATGTGTATCATCATAATCGCAGGGGGCCATCAGGGGGAGTATGGGAAATGTTAAATTACTGAATGCAGCCAGGTCCAAAAGTATTTGGACAGTGATGCCATTTTCCAAAGCAATCAAGGTGTTCTTGTAGTGCTGACATTAAGGTTGTCTAAAGCTATACAGATACCCAGGAAAATACTCGATAACCTACAACATGTTCAACACAATGGGAGTAAACATTATTTTAAAACAAATAGCCATCGGGAGATGACCCATCCCCCCGGTCCCCACAAATCAGTATTAGAAAGTGTCGGGATCACCCGAGTACACCTTTAGGCTAAATATGAATGAATCTTGTCAAGTGGTTCTTGAGATATCATGCTAAGAAGGATGGCAGTAATAATATCTTGAATATCTCGCTGTGACCTTGAAATTGACCCCAAGGTCAACAAAAATCGACTGGTGTCGAGGGATCACCCAAATACAACCTTATGGTAAATATGAATGAAACTGGTCAACTGGTTCTTCAGATGGTAGCACAGCTTTGTGGTTAGCACTGTTGCCTCACAACAAGGAGATCATGGAATCGCTTCTCACCTGTGGCCTTTCTGTGTGGAGTTCGTATGTTCTCCTCGTGTTTGTGTAAGTTCCCTCCAGGTGGAATCTTTAAATGGAACGTAGCGTAGGTGTGCATGTGTCCGTCTGTCAGTATGTATGTGGCCCTGTGATAGACTGGCATCCTGTCCAGGGTGAAACCCGCCTCATGCCCTATGACTGCTGGGACAGCCTCCAGCCTCCCTGTGACCCTTAATTGGAGTAAGCCAAAAATGGATGGAAGGATGATTCTTGAGCTATCGTGCTAACAAGCGTGGCTAGACAATATCTTGAATATCTTGCTGTGACCTTTAAATTGAGCACAAGGTCACCGTAATCAACTGATGTTGTGGGATCATCCAAGTACATTTTTATGCTAAATATGAATGAAATTGGTTAAGAGGTTCTTGAGATATTGCACTAACGAGCCAAAATAGATGGATGGACATTGTCATTGTTATACAACCCCCAGCGCACATTTCATACCAGGGAGATAAAAAGAGGCAAATATTTTCATAAAGATTAGAACAATACATACATTTTTAAGGTTTTCTGACATAACGCAGAACAAAAATACAGGAACACACGATATATATGACAAACACTCTGCTTTCTTGGCCCTCATGGTTTAGTAGTGAGGAGAATAAGTTCATCGAATAAGTTTCAGTTATTAGCCAGGCTGTCTGCTAAGCTAACTGGTGCACAGTGAGAATCCAGAATGTCAGGCAATTTAACACTAAATTCACTTCAGGCTGTCAGCCCAATGTGATGAGTAGATCAACGTGTGCAGTGCAAGATACAGACATCTCAAATTTAATAAGTGACCTGACAGAGCAGTTCTAAGAGAAAGCAGCACAGGTTGAAACTGAAATTCTCCACATCAGGATCAATCTAAAGTGATACCACTGTAATGGCCTAAAGTATCCAGAGTGGCCAGACAGGATCTGAAAGCTTGTTAAGATGAACGGCCAAATCACCCAGATTTAAAATATTGCCAGCATGGGAGACCAGACCTCAAAGAATGAGTGTATAGACCTGGGGGCCTATATAATGGAAGAAGATAAAATGACTCCAGTCCAATAACCAGATTATGGCTTTTCATGGTGGCATGAAGGGGGCATAAAACTCGACACTCAACTGAAGAAAATTTAATATTAATCTTTAATGTTAGTGTATCCAGGCAAAGACGCCTCATTTCATTAGCGTTGAGGTACACAGTGGGCTTTTGCAAAGCTTCACATCAGCCAATCACATCGTGAGTATGCTCCCAAAATAAATAATGTATCAGCAGTGATTTGGCAGAGAGTGATGTGATGTTAAAGTCAAAGGTTAGTGGTTTAACATTACTGTGTAACAGATCAGACACTTCAAAAAGAAAAGTCTTGGAATTATGTTTTCTAAGAATATCCCCTTAATATTAAGAGGAGGTTCGAGTAATGGTAAAAGTTATTCACAAAGCATCTTAAAATTGTTACAAGTCTGAGGAGGACTTAAGTACATTTCTTAAGCAGAGGAGAAAAATGGCTTTATGTTCACCTACTAACTGATCCAGGAGTCGGCACTGCTCTCTGTCCAGTTTGGTTTTCTAGACCTTTAACTTGATTCCTAGATGTCTGCCTTTGGCTGAACGCTGTACCAAACTGAACCCCCAAATAGATTAAGTAGGAAAATTACCAGCGTAGTAAATACAAGTAAGTCTCTGAGGCTTCTCCCTTGTTTTCACTGGACGTCACCACAGCAGATCAAAAGTGGCTCTGGATGTGGATTTGGCACAAGTTTTACACTAGGTGCTCTTCCAGACACAACTCCACATTACATGGAGAATGGTCAGGGGTGGTTCTGAGCTGGGAACCTTCCACAATAGAAACAAGCAACTTAACCGCTTGGCCCTATTACACCAAGGTAGTAAATAAACATTAGTAAATCAGTCATGAAGAGGCAACTGTGCAGTAGGTACTGCAACCCCGCCTTCACCGTTTCACTCTAATTACTTTAACACCAACACTGTCTAAAAAACACTGACGTTTCTGTTACTTGCACCAAAACAAGGTCCTGCATAACTGCTGCAATTTCCAACACCAGTTAAAGAATCAATCAGGAATTAGGATGCACAAATGTACCAATTCTTTGAAAAAAGTCATAATCTGCTCCAATACCAGCACCTGGACATCTTTATAAATTATGAGGCTGGAAATCTTAATTTACTGTGACAGAGCAGGAATATGAGCTCCTGCTTGAAGCGGAGTCTGCATCTGCCGTCTGTGCAGGGTGATATCTGTTAAAAGGGACATTTTATAGCTGGTGAAACAGTAACGCACTGCCAAGTTTTCAACCCCATGCAGAGGGGTTGCAGTTTTAGTATATGTCATTTTCTGGCCTGTCTTTAGCAAACACACTAAGTTGATGTACAGATGTCTGCTTTAAGCGGCACTATATCCGGTAAGTAACGGGAAACGTTCATCACCGCAGATGACACTGGGCTTTAAACCACAGCCACGGCGAGAAGCTGACATCAGCACATGGACGTGTATGTGAAAAACTGAACTTTCAGTATCTTTGACCAGTTCTTCTAGGGTAGAATTACTGCACAACATTCATCTTTACTTTTTTAATTTGGTGCACAAGTCGTTTATTTTGGGTTTTCTTACATCAACATAAGGTCAAAAACTATAAATAGAAGGTCAAAAATATACACAGACCACAGCTAACATTTAAGCTTAATGTTCCTGAATGTTGTTTGCCATCAACAAACTTCTGGAAGAATTTTTAATCTTCAAGCAACTAAACTGAGGGAGTGAGATCATTTATGACCAGTTATATTTTCTACTTTTTAATTGACTCCATTTGTCTTGATCACACCTATACTGCTTCCTTTACCTATGACAGTCTGCAAGGTTATAACTAATGACTGATTTTATGTGATAAATCAAAGACTGTAATATAAAATAAAAAATTAAATATCTTTACAGGGTCATAAACAACCCCAATGGGACAATTCCTGTATAAAAATATGAAAAGCCATAGGACAGTTAGATTAACAAATTCAGGGCAGGTTGAATTTTTCTGATTAAAAACATCACAACAGCTCATACTGTATAAATATTTGGCCGGCGTTAAAAATGTCCCCACTTGGTCACTTGAAAGTTAAAAACAGTCCAGACATTTTCGATGCCAAGTTTGACGTATGTTTGGGGTGTCGACGTTTCAACCGCCTTGCTGATGCTTTGTTTAGCCATATAATACTCCTCCTCAATTATTCCATTCCCTTTGAGCAACGCACCAGTTCCACTGGCAGCAAAACAGCCCCATGGCATGATACTACCACCACTGTGCTCATCATTCTTGGTAGTGAACACCTCTAAACCTACCACTGGTCATAGTGGACAAATAAATCGACCTTTGTCTCACGTGAATATAACAGCCCTCCAGAAGGCTTCTTTTTTGTTTGTTTGTTTTAAATGGTGGTTCTTCCAGCAGCTACCACTTCATGGCCTTGGTTACAGACTATTCAAGTCAATTTCCTCTCACCTGTGGAGAACTTTGGTCTCCTTCCAGCCATTGGTAAAGTGACTACATCTCCCAATAACTTCAACTTTTGTGATCTGCCCCGACTTGCTTGGACGTCCCCATTTTAGCGCATGTTGGGCAATCTGATAAGTGTTAAAAAACAAACCAGTCTTTATGTTGGCAAAGAGAAGCTACTAGCTGTAGTCAGTCAAGGTCATCAATAGGAAATTAAGAGGACTTAAAAAGTTCATAGACATTCTGTACCTTTCAGCACCACTGAATTAATAATCCAGATGGGAATGTATAATGTGGATTTCAGAAAACACGAAATAAATAAAAATCATGCATCAACTTTCTTCCTGTATACACACACTGAATTTTACAGAGTACAAGTGATATGGGGTTTTTTTTGTGTGTTTGTTTGTTTTACCAATTTGGAAGGTTCTGCAACTCATACTGTGGTGCTACTTATACATAAAACAGTCATATTTACTACTAGCTGGGGTACCCGGCGCTGCCCGGGTTAACCTGTTTTAGACATAAGCCAAATGCCAATCATTTTAATCCACACAATTGCCCAACATTTGTTTTTGTAATGCTGATGTCTTATAAATATAATAGTTAATGGGCTAAAGTTTGTCCAGCAGAACTATAAGAGGTGGACTCCCCAAACTAAGTGGAAATACTTGGTTAAAATTCAAACACATTTGAAGTCCTTCATGCAGACTTTGCTTTGCAATCAAATTTATAACAAAATTACACACAAATGGTAGGTAACAGTAAATGTAAATATCAGTGAATCAAAAGTGAGGTAGTGGTGTATTTCACTGTTTTTACAAACATAAAATGAATGTATTCAGACAGGAAGGCAAACTGGGTTGTACAGGACAGTCAGGTGCTTAACAGCTGAGAACATAAAGTAGCTGAAGAAAGGGATCAAACAAACAGAGATGGCCAACACATATACAGGGCTGGAAATGTGAATCTGCCTGGTCATACCCACAGCCGGCTATTTTGGGGGTAATTTTCAGTTCAACTTTTTAAAAAATGGTACCAGTTTGTTCCCCATGTCATGAGGATTCAGAATATGTGTAGTTTTTAGGGTTACATATTATAGTTTGGGAGTTTATCGCACATGGTACAACACTGTATGGTCTTACATAAATGGCTATTTTGGGGGTAAATTTCAGTTCAACTTTTTAAAAAAATGGTACCCAGTTTGTTCCCCATGTCATGAGGATTCAGAATAAATATATATATATATATATATATATATATATATATATATATATATATATATATATATATAGTTTTTTGGGCTACATATTATAGTTTGGGAGTTTATCCTGGACAGACAGACGTAGCCCTTTATGTATATAGATTAATAATAATAATAATAACAATAATGACTATTTATATAGGATTTGACCAGAAATCAAAGCACCAAACAAAATAAACTCCAATAATCAAAGAATAAATGCCAATAATAAAAACTACACTACAACAATATGCAAAAATTACAAATTAAACAGCTGATAATACAGAAAAAGGTGTGACATATTTATTTTTTTTTTTCTCTTTAAGAGGCATTTTTTTTTCCTTTTTTTTTTTTTAAACAACAGGTGTGACTTCCAGAAATGGGCAGTTCAAGAATTCATTCAAAGCCCAACATTGTCATGATTACCATGAGTGCATGTACAACTGCACTGACTACAACTGCAGGATGCAGGGACACTTTTTCTGTGTGTGTACAATTACTACAGAGTGTCCGCTTATGGACAATGACTGTGAACCATCTAAGTGCTCCTGAGTGAGCTGCACACTGTGTGTGTGTGTCCTGTTTGTGCACGTCTACACTGAGGAAGAGACGACGGTGCATTAAAGATGTGGCTTCCCTGCTATAAGCACTAATCATTAAGTCCGGAATAAAAACCAAGCATGACGTTAAAACACCCTGAGCCATCCATCTTCCTGAATCTATCATCATCTTCAGACTGCACTCGTGCTCACTGTGTTTACTGACCAACAACAGAGCCCTGGGTCTTTGGGTAAAACCAAGAAAACAGCTGCAGTCTAACACTTCTGTCTTTAACCAGGTCACCGTGAGATTAAAGAATTCAAGCTTGTATCCCCTTTTCAAAGAAAAAGTGTTGCATTTTTTGTCTTTCTGTGAACAGAACAAACTGCAATCTTGCTCAGTAAGAATGCCACTCCAGGGCTTTGCACAGGGAAACCTTAACTACTGGGCCAGATTGAAATTTTAATTACGTTAGGCTGCTGTAGCACTTCCTTATTAGCAATGCAGCACTGAATATGTGATGATACACAAGAGGCAAGGGAGGGGGAAAATGACTAATTCCATGTCTTCTGCAGTCTCTAAA
Source organism: Thalassophryne amazonica (assembly GCF_902500255.1). Lineage (NCBI taxonomy): Eukaryota > Metazoa > Chordata > Actinopteri > Batrachoidiformes > Batrachoididae > Thalassophryne > Thalassophryne amazonica. The sequence continues at coordinate 1,581,416 of NC_047118.1, read as the reverse complement.
TGATATAGAGCAGACCCGCTTTTACACAGAGACGTAACACAAGCAGCATGCAGACTGGAAGAGGAAATGGAATCTGACAGAGGCGAAGTCGACGGCCAGCTTCATTCATCAACAACTGCACTGTTTCAAAACTGGAGCTTTTTTGGATCCAGGAAGCTGGAGAGTAGCTTGGAATGAAAGGACACATTTTAAATCCCACCGCCTCCATATGTGAATGCACAAAAGAAAAGTGACACCACTAATAAAGCCGGCCATCACAACCGGTTTGTCTTAAAGTAGCACAAGTGCAGCCTGCTCTCTTGGTTTCCTTATTAAAGATTGGCACACACCACCGGCGGTGCAGTTTTCTGCCGGCCTCGTGTCATTTTAAAATCTGTGCTGTCGGCACTCTAGAACTGATATGCAGCCAAGATGTGTTTGGTTTAATGTTGAAACTCACTCTGAAAATTACCAATTATAGGCAGCAGCACGTGGATAAAATGTAGACGCTCTGACATCGGTGACAGCAGGATTTAAGGTCCCGTTTCCCGATAAGGCTTGTTCAAACAAACGTGAGCCGTCAGAGCTTTTACACTTATCCAGTGTGCAAAATGAACACGTTGCACGAAAGCAACAAGGGTGACCTTGAGGAGACGGAGGAGTACAAGGTCAAGCCAGAGTAAATGCATTAATTAGATTAATAAAATTATCTACTATATGGATTCTTATTTTTATATTTCTTATTCATTTAATACTTTCTAAAATGTGTGTTTATTCAAAACCATTTAATTTGTTCATTTAATTTTTTGTGTAAATTTTTATGATCATTGGATTTTGGCATGTTACAAGTTAAAAACACCTTGCTTGACAGTAAGAAAAAAAAACCTGGCAAAGGAACAAGTGAAAATTTACAGAAAAGAAATTCTGATGAGTCAACAAACTTGTATATTTATCATATTTTCCCTGTGTCTAAGTTTAAAAAAAAATGCCTGTTGAAGGGGAAAAATTAATAAACAAGTCGCACCTTTTTCTGTACCATCAGCTCTTTAATTTGAAATCTTTTTACAACTGACATTTATTCTTTCATTATTAGCTTATTTTGTTTAGTGCTTTGATTACTGGAAAAGTCTGAAATAAATAGGTGTTATAACTATTATTATTTAAAACAAATGTGTTTTTTTGGAGTGGTATATAAGTCACACGAGAGTATAAGTTGCTTGAATTACCCAGGAACCCAAATTTGTAAAAAAAATAAATGAATAAACATACAAGACTTATACTCCAGTATAGGTCTATAATACAGCATATCTTGGTGTGCAGAGCATGCAGGATGTGCATCAGCCCATTGATGGCCTTCATTAGGTTTTTGTTTTCAGTTCAGCTGCATTAACATGGTAACGTGCAACGCTGGACATAAACCTGCCATGTAAGCAGGCGTATATAAACACTGCATCCTTTACATAGCAAAAAGTGTCTGCGCTGGACTTCAGACTGTTTTGCTGGTCTATGGCACAACTGCATTTTGCTTCTATATTATAATAATCCACCTTCCCTACACCTGACCACACCTCGTTTTCAGACAAATAGGCATGTAGGTGCACAGCTGAGCACAGTTATACTCCTAGATGACGTGTGCACAACAGCGCTGGGACACGTTGCAAAAAATATCATGCTCTGATATTTTTGAAGCAGGTTGATGAGCCTTGATCTTATCACGCTGTCTTCATGTTGATTTTGTAAAGAACATTTTGCAAATTAGCAGAAAAACATTTTTCTGTATTTAAAAATAAAAATAAATAAATAAAAACCTACAAAGTAACAAAACCTACAGCATAAAAGAATAACAGACCATTGAAGCTGAAATATCTTGTCAAACAGATTTAAAGCAGTTTAAAAATCTGCAGAATGTGAACATTCAAGTCTGTAGTTTAGACTTTTATTCAAATACGATCAGACGTTTAAATAAATCTCATCCCAAAAGGAACACGGCCTTCAAAAGCGAAGTGCATTAAAGTGTTACACTGGTAGGAATTCTGTTTGTCTGCCATAAGTTTTAGTGATGTTATTCATATAAAATGGTATTGTTATTATTATTATGAACCAACTCCTCATCATTAATGGCAATATTTAATTTTCACCCCGTAGCGCTGGGTGACATTTGTGCTTGAACCACTGCTGACGGGTCCAGCTGTTTCTTAGCCACACTGTCCCCTTTCAGTTCCCAACATTCCCCCTGGGAAGTACGTTCTTTCAGAACCGTGCACTGCACTGAACACTCATACTCAAATAAGGTTCTCAACTGCAAGGATCAACTGTTCCAAGCAGTGCGCTGAAACCCTTGTTTTCCACCATTTTTTTTTTTTTTTTTAATGGGGAATTGTATCACCGGTCAGGTAAAATGTCAGTGCTTCTGTTTATCTCTCTGCAGTGCTTCTTTATCCTGTCACAGGGAATGCCCTTTTCAAATAACGTTGTTAGAGCCGTTTGTTTCAGCCTTGGATTTCTGGCTACGTGTTTGTAGCTGATGCACTTAACGTGGGATCCCCACACTGTCTGCACTCTTCAGGGTTCTTTGGATATATGCCCAAGTGACACATTTCCATCTGATGTGCAAGCTTCATATCTGCAAATAACTACCATTTGCATCATGCTGGGTTTGGAAAATCCAAACCACTTCCATATTAGCCATGCCAAGGTAAATTTTTGTTTTTAGGGTCAATTCCTGCCTATTGTGAATGACGGCACATGTCAAGAAAAGAACGTGAGATGCTTTATGTTGTGCTACACATTTTGAATGAGTGCCAAAGGAGGAGAGGAACAAATCTAAGGCAGAGCCACAGAGCTGCACCACAGCACGATGCTAACGATGATCTCTGTGAAGGTAGACTGTGGAAACATTTAATCATATCACACCTCCCTAGGAGCAAACTATAAATAACACTTGCACTGCATTGTGCCTTTTGCGTCGGGAGGACGGCCCTATGATTTATAACGATCTCCGCAACTTTAACAAAAATAGAAGCCTGTCATACCAAATGCTAAATAAAAACAAAATCTCCTCACTCTTTGCATAATGCAGTGTCAGTGTTTAATTTTCTGTCATTTTTAATAACTCTGAGAAACTGAAGACATTTATGAGCCACTCCAGGTCTTATCGTGAAATTACAAAATTTAACGATTTATGCCCTGTTCACAAGCTGGCATCAGATAAACTGTCACAGCAGTCGTTACAGCAGAATTTTGGTTTTCTGCAGCAGTAAACAGCAGGTGACGACGCTAGGCGTCATTTTTTCAATGATAACGACACAGACAATAACTCAGTTAATTGAAAGATATGACAGAGTTTATCATTTTGCACAGTGTAATATAAAAACAGGAAGCCTTGGACCTGATGACAGCTTAAAAAGTCAACTTTTTGCAAGGGTATGAATTAATTTCTTTCTGAAATATCAAATGATCCATGTTTACCTTTGAAAAAAACCAGGGAACTCTCTGCACTTAAATAATCCATCCCTTGCAGTCCATTTTTAACGCTCCTTGTTAAAGATGAAACAACATCCAGTTTGTCTTTGATGCTATGGTACACAGCCAGAGTTGAAAATGCTTATTTTTTAAGGGTGAGTGCCATCACAAATGTGCAGCTGCCATGGTCACAGCCAGAGGCGACGGAATTTTTCCATCAACCTCTGATTGAAAATAATGGAACTTAAATAATGGAGTTTCTCATCTGCCGCCTACAGCCAACATGTGAACGCAGCACTATGATTATGACTGTGTTTGTTCGGAAATGTTTTCAGATATGTTCCGACTGTAAAACTAACAATTTTCACTCTCAAGCTTTGCATGCCTTAATAACAACTGAAAATTACGCATTTGAACTTCTTGTTAAAAAAAAAAAAATCACAACTAAACATATTTAAAGAACATGGTGCACGTTGCTGAGGACATTCTGAGAGCTATTATAAATAGAACACCTGTGTGGTGTGGTACCTATATTGTATCACTTCGACAAAAGTAATGGTAGAAATTCAGCTAAGGCTTGGCCCCATTAGGTTTGACTACAGTGAGACATTGGCGGCTGTGCTGAAGATACTCGGCTTGCTAAATGACATGTCAATAACAATGCACACTAATGCCTTAAGCAGTACACCTCTATTCTCTCGTGCTCTTCATTATTCCTTTATGGTGTCTGCTCTCCCTCTCTCCTGCATCTCAGACACGCTACCTTCTGCTGCCACCACTTACCACTCGGTGCTGCTGGACTTGCTTGTGGTTGGTGATGACTTGCCGGATGCCGGTGACAAAGCCGCTCTGGTCGTTGGGGATGAGGCCCATGAATATTCTCTTCTTGGACGAGTAGAGCAGCATCAGCACACGCACTTCACATGGCGAGGTGGTGTGGGAGAAGTGGACACAGCCAGCCTGCAAGGAGGGCCACAAGGTGGTACACCAGTGTCAAAGACATTACCACTGGGATACTGCACCACTATATAGATTGCACAATACAGACAACACTTTGAGAAATCAGTTTTCCCCACAACACAACCGTGAAAATTATTTTTGAATAATCAATCATTTTGATGCATCTGAAGCTCTGATTAGGACAACAGCACTGAGGCTGTGATGATCAACACTATTTATAGTATTTTCTGGACTATGTTCCAGAAAATATTTCCTGCATCTGTCCAAAAATGTGTCAAGAAGACGACAAAAAAAAAAAAAACATACACACACACACACATATATATATTTATTTATTTATTACACACACTCACTCAAATATACATACATACACAATTTTTCCTCAGTAACGTTATTTCTAAAAGGTGCTATGGACATGAAATTCACACCAGATGTCGGTAACAACCCAAATAATCCACACATATGAAGAAATCAAACAATAGATGTTCATAAATTAAGTTATGTGTAATAATAATGTGAAACCACACAGGAAAAAAGTATTGAACACCTGAAAGGTTGGTGCAAAAAGGTGTGGAAAGCCAAGACCCCAGCTGAAATCAGTGATTAGAAAGCAGTCCTGCCCCTTGTCAGTGCAAATTAAATCAAATCAATTTTATTTATATAGCACCAAATCACAACAAACAGTTGCCCCAAGGCGCTTTATATTGTAAGGCAAGACCATACAATAATTACGGAAAAACCCCAACGGTCAAAACGACCCCCTGTGAGCAAGCACTTGGCGACAGTGGGAAGGAAAAACTCCCTTTTAACAGGAAGAAACCTCCAGCAGAACCAGGCTCAGGGAGGGGCAGTCTTCTGCTGGGACTGGTTGGGGCTGAGGGAGAGAAGCAGGAAAAAGACATGCTGTGGAGGGGAGCAGAGATCAATCACTAATGATTAAATGCAGAGTGGTGCATACAGAGCAAAAAGAGAAAGAAACACTCAGTGCATCATGGGAACCCCCCAGCAGTCTACGTCTATAGCAGCATAACTAAGGGATGGTTCAGGGTACCTGATCCAGCCCTAACTATAAGCTTTAGCAAAAAGGAAAGTTTTAAGCCTAATCTTAAAAGTAGAGAGGGTGTCTGTCTCCCTGATCTGAATTGGGAGCTGGTTCCACAGGAGAGGAGCCTGAAAGCTGAACTCCAGAAAATTAATATCAGCTAGTTCAGTCCCAACTGGTGGCCTATAAAAAGGTGCTTCATTACCAAGGTGTCACACAAGAAACATCTCGTAATGGGTGAAAGCAAAGAGCTCTCTCAAGATCTTCGCAACCTTAATGTTGCAAAACATACTGATGGCACCGTTTACAGAAGGATTTCATTTCATTCATTCAACATTTTGAATGTTCCAGTGAGCACTGCTGGACCATAATCTGAAGGTGGAAAGAGCATCATTTCACCGTTAACCAGCCACGACCAGGTGCTCCTAACAAGATTTCTGACAGAGGAGTGAAAAAAAATTATCAGAAGACTTGCCCAAGAGCCAAAGACCACGTGTGGAGAGCTTTAGAAAGACCTGGAATTAGCAGGTACAATTATTTCAAAGAAAACAAGAAATAATGCACTCAGCCGCCATTGGCCTGTATCCACGCTCAACACACAGGACTCCACTGCTAAAGAAAAAGCATGTTGAAGCTCATTAAATGTTTGCTACACAATATTTAGACAAACCTGTGAAATACTGGGAGAATATAGGCTGGTCAGATGAGACCAAAACTGAACTCTTTGGATGCCATAATGCACACCATAAATGGCACTGCGCATCAGCCCAAAACCCCACACCAACAGTGAAGTTTGAAGGTGTAACATCAAGGTGTGGGGCTGTTTTTCACTGACAAACTGTATAGGGTGTCCCAAAAAATATACATTTAAAACACTCGGTTTGACCCTTAAATGCTACAAACATAATCACTTATGTTTCTTTTTTACTTGCAGAGACCCTGAAGTTTATGTTGATGCCAAGCAAGACTTAGGAAAATGCCAAGATTAACTTTACTACAGCGAACAAAAATTATTGAGTTTTGGCACCAGATCCAGAGTGTAAAACAGGTGCAGTGACTTTATGCTAGTCTGACAAAATGCAGGGCCAATATTGACATTGGTATGAAAAATTTCAACCTTTCAGCTTTCTATCCAGCCATAAATTTATTTCCTAGACATGCTTTGACCATTTTCTTTGCTGATAAAATGTTGCATATTTTTTTTGGGACACCGATATATAACTGAAGGAAGGATAAATGGAAAAATGTACCGAGACACTGTTGATAAAAATATTCCAGGATGAAGAAAAAAACAAGGCTGAATGTTTCAGCAAGACAATGACCCCAAAAACAGAGACAAGGAAACTTAACATACTTAACTTAACATATCAAAATGTCTTTTTTATTCACATAAAGCGAGGTAATACCTTGATGTTTTAGCTCATATCACTCCACCCCAAAGGTTGATTAAAACTGTGCTGTGGTACCTCGTATGGAAGGGGCTCACACTTAGGTACATAACCCATTCCTCAGACCTGTTTCCCAATCAAACACATCAGTTTGGTAAATTGAAAGGTAGATGACATTAATTTAATTCATACTGTCTTTTCTCTGGGCTGTAAATGTAATTCCGCCAAAGAGGTAGCGCTAAGCTGCAGTAAAAACGATTAATGCCTGTGCGATTTCTCAGTGGAGTTACCTGATTAGCAATGTGCCCCACTGATGGGTCTCCAATCATTACGCCAGCCTGAATCGAAATTAAACAATTACATTTCTTTTTGTCTAAAGTGATGGCAAAGCGGGTTTTAAATCCTATTATCTGGTATGAAAGAGACTAAACGTGGTCAGGAACCCCCTCTAGAGTGCTGAACAAAACACTGCAAGACATCAACTGAATGGAGACACACAAACGTGAACCTGAGGTTCAGCATGAGGAAACGTACCAGACCACTGGCCATCATTCGATAAAGACCTTTCAGTGACTCCATATCTTTGTTGGTGAAGAGAAACTGGACCATTCGTGAGTTTCTGAAGAGGTGACCTAAAGTTGTCTGCAGACACAGATGGCAAGAAATACCTTAGTTATGCATTTTTCATAGCACGCCTGAAAGCAGAGCAAACAGGGGCGTGCGGGCTGGCGCCTTACCAGTAGCTGATGTGGAATTAGCTGCATAATAAGCTTCTGTGGCCACTGGTCTGTGTTGCTTTTTTGAGACACAACCAGGCAACGTGAAATTGTAATTGTGTGCAAAATAAAGCAGCACTGGAAATGTTGTGTAGATCATGTTCGATGGTGACTTACAGATTTTCTCCTTGGTTTACATGCACCTGACATGGCAGAGAGCGAGTGACTTTAGTCGCTGAATCCATTGACGAGTTTTTAGGTTTCTGTAAGAATCAGAAAATAAAACAGGTGAGGAGTAACAACAGAAAAGGAAAACAAAAGTGAAAGCCCTGAAATACACCCGTAAAAGTAAATGGCAACCATTACTGAGATGCCCCCCCCCCACACACACCATTTTTTCTACATGGTGTAGGACAATGGAAAACCTTTGTCATTTTTCAATTAACATGTCAGCTAATTACGAATGCTCTTAATAAAACTTGTGATTTTTCTATTTAAAAACTTGTCATTACACTAAATGAGAATAACAATGATCGATATTCAGACTTTAGTTTGTTTCCCATTTTGTGCATTTGATCATTCTTTGTAGTACTTTGCTGTGTGATCTTTGTTATTGTTAGAATGGTCTAATACTGCGTTTACACATGATGGCAACAACTCACGAATGCTACAAAGTATATATTCTTGGCCGCTGATCACAAATGTGATGATTCGGGGCAGAGGTTTGAATCTTTGACTGGACTGGGTTGCTTGACGCGAGGATGTTTCGCTTCAGGTGTCAGGAGTCCTGTTGCAACCGGTTACCACACCTTATGATTAATGGCACGTATCGATGTTTCTGTGAAGGCTGTCAGTTGTCCAGGTGGTTTCCATAGTAGAGAAGCTTGAATCTTCGACTGGACTGGGTTGCTTGACGTGAGGACGTTTGGCTTCAAATCACAGAAGCTTCCTCAGCTAAAATTCTTGCCTGAGGAAGCTTCTGTGATTTGAAGCCAAACGTCCTCACGTCAAGCAACCCAGTCCAGTCGAAGATTCAAGCTTCTCTACCACGTATCGATGGCAAATTATGATGAACCATTACGCACTGTCAATAATAATGTTTTGTTCTGTCATGAATCTGTCAGGAATGCTGCAAATCAGGCAAATTGTCTCCACACACTCCCCATATTCATCCTACTGTCAGCTGTTGAACAGTTCACATCGCTCCAGATGAATCCACAGCAGAAGAAGAACTTTGTGATTGCATGCTTAGTTGGGCTCTGTGTTACAGAGTTGTGCAGAAAGGAGGGAGGAGGAGACAGAGAGCCAGATGTCTGGCTGCACGTGGCTCTCCTCTGGCTCAGATTCATTCTCCTTAACATCAGGCACAACAGCAAGTGGAACACCTGCAGGAGCGCACTAAGGAGCATTGGAACAAGACTTAGCCGATTTGGCATCACTGTCCTCCTTCGGCATACTGCAGCAATGAAACTGAATACAGTCCAGCAGGGTTTAATTGTGCACACGTGAGAGAAGTGATTCATAGTGGTGCGCAGTGAAATGTGACACTGCATTACAATTCATGTCCAAACTTGACAGTTTCCGTGTCAATTTGTAATAACGCGTGACAGTAAGGGCTCCAAGAACCATCACAGGAACCACTACGAATGCTGTCACACTCTATTAAGGATCACCACCAATCAACACGCTCAGCTGAGAGCTGCACAGCATGAGGCGAAATGAGGGTGGTGCGTGACATTCGTGGAAGTTTTTTTGACAGCCAAAAACATGCTCCACGAATATCACGCCGTTAAGAAACCTATTCAGATGCATTAAGAATGTCAGGAATGTGCCACAAATGACATTCATAATGCGTCCTGCCTATGTGTAAACACAGCATAAGCAGTGGGCCGCCCCTCTGAGTCCGGTCTGCTTGAGGTTTCTTCCTCAAACAATGCCTATTACCCAGGTGAAGCGCATTGGGGTGACATATGTCTTGACTTTGTGCTACACAAATTTAATGACATTTCAGTTGGTGTGTTCTTAAAATTGTAATAAAAGCATTCAGTTTACTGCTCAGAAAATATGAAAACTAAACAGTATACATACTGATATACAGAAAAAGACCTTCTTCTTCAATTTGTTGTGTTTGAAACATCTTTTTCATCTTATAAGGATGTTCCAGGATTGTTCTGCATTGGTGCAGGTTTGTTGTTATGTTTGTCTGTCTGAGTGACAGTAATATTTAAAAGAATTTTGCCAGATTCAAAAACATCAAGAACCTACTCAGCAAGACTTGTGTAACAGTATTTGACACAATACTTTTGCCATTTATAAAAACAAAACAACAAAAAAAAAAACAGTTTGCTATACTTGTTGTGGTGAACACGGCCTTAGATCTGTTTCTCAGTTGTTGCCCACTGCCCCTAACCCATGTCCAACTTTCCAACAGAGACCAACAGAATAAACCGTAAAGCCTCATGGGCATGACAGGCTGGGATGCATTGTGTCTGGCTTGGTGAGATTAGAGTGGCATATCTGTCATTGATGTCTGTGCTGTACTGTTGCCTTTGTTGGACTCAGACCTCTGATGTTTATTCATGATTCTGCATCAAGTCATGTCTCAATACATAAGCAGAGACTTGATTTTTGAAAGGGGGAGAACTGCAAAGCAATGATGCTGCTGCAAAAAGAAAGAAATCCTTCAACCAAGTCATCTCCCATTACATCTGTGACAGTAAAACAGAACTGGGGACTAAGTGCAGAGACTTGACAGCAACTTGACGGAGACTGGGTTCTACCCAACTCTGAACGTTGTTGAAGTTCCTTTAGGAATATACCAGAGTATATTAGTGCTCAAACAAAAAAGTAAGGACCTTTTAGACATCATGAAAGTGGCAAACCTACCTCCCAGTCAACCATCTTTTGAGGGTGTATTGGGCAAGACTGACTGGAAAGACCTATCAACTGCCAGAGAAGACTGATGAGGAAAAGCACATATAGTCTACCCAACTCAATCCTTTTAATGCTGAGACCCGAACAAGGACTAGCAGATACCCAAACCTAAAGGAAGAATAAAGTACTGAGGAAAATAAGTCATGGCAATCCCTTGATGGTGAGGAAGGTGGTCTCTTGGTTGATTCTTGGTTGGGATTGTGTATGTGGACATGACTCAACAGGCCCAGTCTTGACCTGCATCATTTAGAAAATCTCCATTCAGGGTTGAGCTGGAGATGCCTGTGCATGGATTTGTTTAACGTGGGAATGTTGCTGTATGCCAACAAACACACGGCCCTTGTCAGATCCTTAGCAAGGTTCAATGACTGGGAAATCCCAGGCAAGCAGGGTCTGACAACCTGCTGGAGCCTTCATCCACCTTCACAAGCAAGCCATCAATCACCCCCTCCACCTGATCCACCATTAAAGAATTCTTCTTTCGCCAGAGCCCAGTTAGCTGTCTCGTGTTGAGGATTCCTGTTGGGCCTTCATGGCTATCATAGTGGCCGCAGGGCACACAAGGTCCCTACTGTATTTCACCTCAATAGGTAATCCCCTACTTGATCCATTACTCAGGTGTCACTACGCAGACGAAGGGTTGGATTTTTAAATAAGCACCGTAAGTAAAACTACACAACTTTCTCAGCACATCAATGCCCTAATCTCACTTGGAAAGTAGTCTTCCTTTTCATGGCATCAATACAAGATCAATAAATACAATCACATGGTGAGTTGCACAGTCGCCGCAGTGCCATCCATTCCAAGCATTTTGTGCCAAGGATTTATTGCGGGCATTTTATGTGCATGGCATGCTAAAGCAAGAATGAAGGTGAGTGTTAATTGTGGACAGCCAAAAACATTTATTTACATTTAATGGTGGATTTACTTATGAAGGGATATCACATTTTAAAGGAGGATTCAGAAATTTAACTAAAATTTGATGAAACAATGTTAGATGTCATTTTTGCTACTAAAAGCCAAGTGAAATGAAACAGACGAGGAAACAACACACCAAGAGTGACGCTAAATGTGCATCTTCTCAATGTTTGAAACGGCACACTTCGTGCTTTGTTTCTCTCAACCTGAGCAACTGAGGACATGTTGACAAACAAGGGAAAGAATGAGACTCCAGTCAATAGAGGCAATTGATCTTGAAGGACTCCTAAGCACCACAGAAAAGCTATTAACATCCATTTCACTGCCTCAGCACCACGACTATAAGCTAAATTGATCAGACTTTGAACCTAAACCAATAGTAGTAAGGCGTTAAAAATATGTGCAATTACTCATACTGTACTATAATCAATGGCACGTTGTTATTAAGACTTTCCACTGTGACAGACCAGATGATCCTGGATCAAAATTATGTTTGATCAGGCAATTCTCCTTTCTCATATGTTAGATCTCAGTTTACACCAAACTGAAAATATTCTACCTGATGCAATTTAACAGCTACACGTTTCTCATTATTTTTAGGTCAAGAACCATTCAACCAGTGAAAAAAACAAACAAAAAAAACAAACAAAAAAAATCTCAGACCACTTAACTCCCCAAATATACAACCAACAGGTTATTACAAATTACAACCTAATATTGACAGATTTACAAATAGCTTTGTTGAGTCAGTTGCATACAGTATATGCTACTGTCTGTACTATGTCTATACTATACTAAACGGAAGTCTCTTCAGCTGCCGCCCGCCCGCCACTCGGGGTCAGCACAGCAGATCCCATGTGGAACCTTCCACACTGAATCCAAGTGCATTAACCACTTGGCCACCACCCCTGCCTGTCTATACCATACAACTACATATGTGTGTGTGTGTGTGTCTCTCTCTATATATATATACACAACCCCTGGCAAAAATTATGGAAAATTGAGTGATTCCATATTTTTTTCCCTCTGCTTGGTCTAAAAAAGTAACCGTTACTGACTGCCACAATTTTTTTTCCTGATTTCTTATAGTGTTTCTTAAAGCCAGAAAGTTGCCATTTGAAATGACTTTAGTTTTGTGTCATGTCTGTGATCTGCTGAATGAACATCCTCCGAGGCTGGTGATTCCATAAACAGTTTGAGAAACAATTTAAATGTGACATTTTACCAATATACTCATAGACCACTAGGGGTCACTCACAGACCACCAGAAAGGCTGACATACACATTAGTTCACTAAAAATACACACCCAGATGTTTACATACACTGATCAAGGATTTTGTAGCTCAGCCTGTCACGATAATTTCCTTAATAATTTATCATACAATATATGGACATGACCTCAGCAACTTTGATATGGGTGGATGTGTTTCCGTGCATGTTTGTTTACATAAGATCTTTGCCAGCATGATGTCAGAACCAGTGTTACCAGTTACTTTGAAAAAGTAATCCAATTACTGATTACTTCTTGAAAAAGTAACTTAGTTAGTTTACTGATTACTCAATTTCAAAAGTAACTAAGTTAGAGTACTAGTTACTTTATTAGTTACTTTGAGCAGCTGCCAACAACACCCCCCTGCCACCTCAACATGATAATAACCCGTTTTGCCAATACTCACTTTATACACCCCCTTTCTTGACTTCAATGAACAAAAATACTTGTTTTATAAAAAATAAAGACATCTTCCCTGACCTCATATTTAACTGTTGATGGCAATGTAACGGTAAAACTTGCCATTTCTAACCTACATTGTTTATAAATGTAACTATTAAATTCTAACATTTAAATTCTCTATACACATTTTAGTTGTTGGAATTATTATTATAAGTAGTTTTAGTAGCAGTAGTTTAAAAAAAGCTTCAAAAGTGCACCTTTAATTTAGGAGTGTTACATAAAGACAAACTCATGCACCCTGTACCAGATCCTGTTTTCAGTCCAAACCCTAACCCTATGATCGTCTGTTCAGTGGATGAAAGAAGCAGTTTACTCAGGGTTTTGTGCCTCGTACAATAACATGAATCAGGTCGTTAGCTACTGCTCACTAATGCGGTGTTTAGATTAAAATAAATAACACGCAGATTAATGTTGCTTTTTGTTGCATGAAGCGTTCGCACCTTATATGTGATTTACAAATCGGTGAGATTTATGCGTCTTTTTTCCCTCTTCTTAACACATTTCTGAACAGATGTAATACTGTGATGCAACTGCTACTCTGAAAAATACATAGTCACTTTTACCAACCCGCTAAAAACAAAGGAACAAAATAACTTTACCTCTTGCCACTCCAGAACTCCAGTCCATGCTACAATCTTATTGGCTACTCCTTGTGGCTGCCCAATTGGGTTTGCATTGCCTTGAGGTCCAGTTACGCCAGGCTGTCAAGTAAACAGAAAGAAAAACACACACACATAGGTGTATACAGGGCCAAGCGCCAAATGAGAATTCTAAATCTGTGTGATTGATCAGCTCATTTTGGTGCGTTTGCTTGCTCCAACATCTACATATTTAACTGAAAAATCATGTCATGTCATTTTGAGATATCCTGTTGAAAAACCTAGTAACATCACCTCCCTACTGTAAGCAACAACAACAACTGCTAAAATGTGAATTTATCCACATTATTATTCTTGTAGATGGTGCCTGCTGTTACAGTTTACCATGCCGGGTTGTGCTGACGGTGCTGTGGGTTGATTGGTTGTAGGTTGCTGCTGAGGTGGTGCCTGTGGTTGCTGATTGGCTGCAGGCTGCCCTGAAGGAGGGACTTGCTGTGGCTGTTGACTGGGAGGAACCTGTTGCTGTGGAATCATGGGAGGTGTGGTTGTTGTCACTGTTGATAGGCTGGGCTGACTGGATTGGGGCAACTTCACCCCAGAGACCGATGACAGGCTCGGTTGACTGCTTAAGGGAATTCCTGTGACTAGAATAGAGATGAACAATGAGAGGAGGGCAACAAAAAAAAAAAAAAAATCTAACTTGACAAATCCAGAACAGGTATCGGGGGGCTAGGTGTAAGACAGCAAACAAAGTACAGAAAACTTAGCCCCAGCACTAAAAAGCATAGATCTACAGATCTATGAACAAGCATGCAAAATGACACATCTAATTTAATTTATTTTGTTTATACAGCACCAAATCACAAAGCTGCCTCAAGGTGCTTCACACAAGTAAGGTCTAACCTTACCAACCCCTAGAGCAGGGGTGGCCAAGTTCGGTCCTCGAGAGACCACCTTCCTGACACTCTTAGTTGTCTCCTGCTCCAACACACCTGAATCCAATGAAAGACTCGTTAGCAGACTTTTAATGAGCTTTTCATTGGATTCAGGTGTGTTGGAGCAGGGAGACAACTAAGAGTGTCAGGTAGGTGGCTCTCGAGGACTGAACTCGGCCACCCCTGCTCTACTGCAGAGGCAACAGTGTAAAGAAAAACTCCCTCTGATGATATTGAGGAAGAAACTGCAGTCTAGCATTAGGGGTCTCCAACTGGTTCAAAATGCTGCAGCCAGACTTTTGACATGAAGCAGAAAGTTTGACCACATTACACCCATTTTGGCATCTCTTCACTGGCTTCCTGTCCCAGTGAGATCAGATTTTAAGGTTCTGCTACTAACCTATAAAATTATTCATGGACTGGCACCTCCCTACCTAGCTGACCTAATTAAACCTTACGTACCAGCCCGGGCTTTACGTTCTCAGGGTGCAGGACTACTTTGTGTCCCTAAGGTGAATAAGAAGTCTGCGGGTCACAGAGCTTTCTCTTATCGTGCCCCTGTTGTGTGGAATGATCTCCCTGCATCAATAAAACAGTCAGATTCTGTGGAGATTTTTAAGTCCAGACTTAATATGAAACACCTGAATAACCAAACTGGGTGAAAAAAAAAAAAAGAAAATCTGACTATTTCTTATTGAAGACGTTGGACCAGAATTAGTTTCCTTCTTGCACATCTTCACAGTGTGCTATCACAGACTGAAGCTTCACTGAAATTCATAAACTGGTCTAAGAGGAGTTGTGCTACAGATGGACGGGATGATTCCTATACACCCCCCCCCACCACGTTTGTGTGTGTGTGGGGGGGGGGGGGGGGAGGAGCTGCAGTGAGGACCTTGGCTTCCATGACAGATTTGGACAAACGTTTAACGATATTTGCAATATCAATATAACTAAAATATTGTTGCGAAATGACAGCGTTTCCTTTGAGTTATTGCAGGTCGCTGCTGGGTTTTGTCTTCTTGTGAGGCTCTCTGTAACTGTAAATCCAGTAATCATGACAAAGTGTAAAGCCCAATTTATGCTACTCTGTATCTGCAACTTCATAGCCACGCAAAACCCTGTGCATCATTATGATAAAAAGGCCTTGAGTCCTGCTAAACATTACTATTTCTCTCTTCTTTTTATCCATACTGCCATAACGTCATCTCTTATGTTTAAGGAGCTCACCCTCTCTTACTTTGCCCACATGTACCATGCTGTGTATTTTAGAATGTTGTTTATGTGTGTCATGTGACCTGTAACAGCGAAAAAACTTGTTTCCATTTCACTCTTTCTAAATAAGGCTTTTTTTTTTTTTAATCTCTTCAAAAACCACCTCGTGGGAACATAAAAATAAAGACATTTGACTTTCCAATTGATTAGAAGATCACTGGGTGCCCTCTACCCACACTGGGGGACCTTCATGTCTCTTACTGTCTCAGGAGAGCCAACACCATCCCAAAGGACTCGTCCCAACTGGGACACAGTTTGAGCTGCTGCCATCAGGCAGACGGTACAGGACCATTAAAGCAAGAACAAATAGACTGAAAAACAGTTTCTACCCAACTGCTGTTAGAGCTTTGAATGCCACTGGAACCAAACAGCCAGGTCACATGACACACTTGGAATTTGTTTATGTGCAATATCCACTGCCAGTGAAATATTCACAGTTTTGTACACACTTTTCTCTTTGTTTATATGCAATCTCTTTTTGCTACTACGTTTTTATTTATTTTATTTTTTTTCCTTTTTTAATGTGCACTCTGGACATACCCCTTTCATTCGGTTAAATTTTATGTTTATTTTTCCTTTTCTTCTCCAGACCTTGTAAGTCTGAGTGTGGTTTACTCAGGGGTATATTTGCACTAAAAGGCTGCACCTGACCTTTTGTTGTACTGGTTACAATGACAATAAAGAATCTGTATCTGTATCTTACTTCAGTTTGTTCGATATGGAGGATAATGGAAACATACCCAGTGATGCTCGCTGTGAATGAGACCATTGACTAAACATCAAAAAGTAAAGCACAAAAACACAGAGGCCAAGTTTTGCTGTAAAACACACACACAGCAACAAAAATGTCTGCTGACATAAAATGTTCCAGAAAAACCCCCACAGCATCCACTCATAACTCACAGCGGCTCTTCTGGTTGTTGGCTGCATCCAGGGCCATCTGTGCGGCCGCCTGAGCCGCGGTCATGGAGGGCGGATTCTGTCAGCAGGCGGATTAAAGAGAGACAATATTGAGCAAAGCAAGTTTAGTCAAAGAACAAAAACACTGCTGTCTGAATCACAGCCAAAAAAACGGGCAACAGAAATGAGTTTCACACAGTCTGACACACTGTGGCTGCCTGCCCAGTACCTGGTAAGGATGGGCAGCACTGATGGGGGGAGGGGCCTGTGAAACTCCAACAACAAGAGACTGACTGACGGGCAGCGGCTGCGGCGGGAGAACAGGCTTCAGCGGCCCAACTCCTGCACTGGAAGAAACTGAGAACACAGTAGGAGCTGTTCACATGGTCCTCTGCCTGGATTCATCAAAAGTCAGAGTTTCTGTTTACAAAACGCAGCGCAAACACAGAACATCCAGTGTTTTGGTCAAGCAAAGATACTGGAACCTGTGTGTGAAAGGTGTTTCAACATGAAGGGCCCTATCTTCACTCCCAGAGCAAAGTGGTTCACAGCGACACGCTGTTTGGAAGTGTTGTTGCTATTTATTATGTAGATCTCTACATGTTAAAATAACAGAATTTTGTGTTGAAAGAAACCTGTGTGCCACGCTTACGTTACAAGTGCAATTTACATGGTTGATGGTTTCTCATTTTATTCCAAAATGTAATTAAATGTTTTCTTTAGAGAGAACTAAATGCGGTTGGGAAACATTTAGAAAAATCCGTTTTTGTTACTTAAATGAGAACTGGACCACAAAAGCCAAGTTTATTAAACATTCTGTTGTGCCGAACTAGTACCCCTATTCCCCCAGAGGACCCTTCCTTCCTGTTTCATCTCGAATAGCAAATCGGGGCATTTTGAAGAATCACAGTAATGTCTTTATCCATCTTTTGTTAATCTTGAATAAACTTGGCATAAACATTAGTTACAGCCATCATTTTGCTGTCTGCTGATTAGTGGTGGGCACAGCTAACCACAAAGTTAGCTTCAATAACCGCTAATCTGCTAACTGAAAAGTTAACTTTTGTAACGCTAAACCGATAAACTGCTAAAACATTTTGCAGAACTTACAGCTAACTGCTAACTCTTAGTATGGACTCCGGTACACTGGCAGCTACTGACAAGCTAGTTTTGAGTTTACGCACCACCGACGCTTCTGAGGAAAAGCAAAGGCGATCACAAACCCAACACAAACGAGTCAGAGCTTGTCTTTCTGCGCCCTGCCCACTGCTTTAAGGAAGAGTCATTTACTTTCAACATGAAATAGCACAGACGTGTGCAGGAGACATCAGAAGTAAAGCAGTTTTCACTTATGGTTTTGATTTATAAGCAAAACTAATTCCGGACAGTTAATCCAAATTAAGGTCAACTCTGTCATTTTTACAAAGTGAAAAACGACACATATGTTTTAGTTTTAAAGTAATACACTAATTCTGACAGTTTGAGCATTAACAGAAACATATGCCTAAAGGCATTAAGGGAAAATGAGCCTCCTCTGATCACTGGTTGGTTGGTTGATTTATTTGTAAAAAAACACAAGTTACTGTAATGTGTCTGTTGGTTTTTACAAATAATTGTGTATTTGTAAATATATCATTTTTTAAAATTTGTAAAAAAAAAAAAAAAAAAAGGCATTTGCAAAACTAAAAATTCTGTTAAGTGTGTGATTCTGAAAATGCAACTGTGATCGTTCGTTGCTATTCACACTCCCATCCAGTAGATGGCAGTGTTCTATGCATTTTGACCATCCACTGGATGGTTTCAGGGAATTATACAGAGGGAGTGCCACCCCTATTTGGCTAAATTTATAAGCACATGAATGAACACAGTAAATCCAACCCCTGCCTCCCCTTTTCTGGCCAGCTCTCTTTAGACACACCACTCAATGGCCAAAAAAAAAAAAAAAATATTCAGACACGCAAAATGCATCTGTGCTACGCTGCACCTGCCGTCAAGATAAGGCCCCATACTCCTTTGAATGTCTACTTTTGGAGTAATCCTTGGGTTTCATGTGAGAAGACAACAGTAAGGTGACCAGAGAGCCTACAGGAGAAAACCAAGCCAGCACAAAAACCTGAATGACAGTCAACATAACAATCTGAAATCAGAAATAGAGACCATACAAAAAGCAGAGATATCAGCCATAAAAGCCACACTAACCTCTGTCGAAATGACAAAGTCCACAGGATCTGAGCACAACCCAAAATGCACACCACTCAGTGGTTTCTATTAAATGGAGAATATGCTTGAGAATTCTGATTGTTGTTTAAAGTTTTTTATCTTGCTGTTCAACCACACATCAAAGTAGCCATGAGTTTATCCGTGCACATGTGGTCATGATTAGTGGTCACTGATGTATTTTATTGCTAATTAAACCTCGTGCTCCATGAGCCTGCAGGGGCATTTCCGGAAAACATTTAAGAAATGGCGTCACTTTTAGTAAATACAGAAGTAGCACAATGACAAACAGACCGAGTGAAACAAACTCTTCAACATCAGATCACGAAACTACTGACCATTCATATGACAGTGATGACTCAGCATTCAGTCAGATCGG
Source organism: Thalassophryne amazonica (assembly GCF_902500255.1). NCBI lineage: Eukaryota > Metazoa > Chordata > Actinopteri > Batrachoidiformes > Batrachoididae > Thalassophryne > Thalassophryne amazonica. The sequence continues at coordinate 1,561,982 of NC_047118.1, read as the reverse complement.
TGAACCTACGAGAACACACTTGGAAAGAATCGGGATTACGCTATTTCAGGAGCTTCAGGACTTGCTACCAGTTCGCGATTGTGCACAAGCGCTGCTTGCCGCTTCAATGTTCTGTACAGAGAGGAGACGACACACCTCACCATTAAACTCTTAAATTTTTGAGCGAGGCTGTTGGATTTTGGATCCTAACGTGTGCTGATTCTGCTATCTGTGTTGCAGGATACTATTCGTCTCTGCAGAGCTCTTTTAACAGGTTTTGTGTGTGTGTGTGTGTGTGTGTGTGTGTATGTATATATACAGTGAGAAAAATAAGTATTTGAACACCCTGAGATTTTGCAAGTTGTCCCACTTAGAAATCATGGAGGGGTCTGAAATTTTCATCTTAGGTGCATGTCCACACATAATCTTAAAAAAAAAAAAAAAAAAAAAAAAAAAAAAAAAATCCGGAAACCACAATGTATGATTTTTTAATAATTTATTTGTATGTTACTGCTGCAAATAAGTATTTGAACACCTGTGAAAATCAATGTTAATATTTGGTACAGTAGCCTTTGTTTGCAATTACAGAGGTCAAACGTTTCCTGTAGTTCTTGACCAGGTTTTCACACACTGCAGCAGGGATTTTGGTCCACTCCTCCATACAGATCTTCTCTAGATCTTTCAGGTTTGGAGTTTTAGCTCCCTCCAAAGATTTTCTATTGAGTTCAGGTCTGGAGACTGACCAGGCCACTCCAGGACCTTGAAATGCTTCTTACGGAGCCCCTCCTTAGTTGCCCTGGCTGTGTGTTTGGGGTCACTGTCATGCTAGAAGACCCAGCCATGACCCATCTTCAATGCTCTTACTGAGGGAAGGAGATTGTTTGCCAAAATCTCACAATGCATGACCCCATCCATCCTCCCTTCAATACGGTGCAGTCATCCTGTCCCCTTTGCAGAAGAGTACCCCCAGAGTATGATGTTTCCACCCCCATGCTTCACGGTTGGAATGGTTTTCTTGGGGTTGTTCTCATCCTCTAAACATGGTAAGTGGAGTTGAACTTCAAACAGGCCTGGACATGTGCTGGCTTGAGCAGGGGGACCTTGCTGCCCTGCAGGATTTTAAACCATGACAGCATCATGTGTTACTAATGTAATCTTTGTGACTGTGGTCCCAGCTCTCTTCAGGTCATTGACTAGGTCCTCCTGTGTAGTTCTGAGCTTTCTCAGAATCATCCTTACCCCACAAAGTGAGATCTTGCATGGAATCCCAGATCGGGGGAGATTGACAGTCATCTTGTGTTTCTTTCACTTTCTAATAAATAATCGTAACAGTTTTTGTCTTCTACCAAGCTGCTTGCCTGTTGTCCAGTAGTCTATCCCAGCCTTGTGCAGGTCTACAGTTTTGTCCCTGGTGTCCTCAGACAGCTCTTTGGTCTTGGCTATGGTGGACAGGTTGGAGTGTGATTGATTGAGTGTGTGAACAGGTGTCTTTTATACAGGTAACAAGTTCAAACAGGTGCAATTAATAGAGGTAAAGAGTGCAGAATAAGAGGGCTTCTTAAAGAAAAATTAATAGGTCTGTGTGAGCCAGAATTCTTGCTGGTTGGTAGGGGGTCAAATACTTATTTGCAGCAGTAACATACAAATAAATTATTTAAAAAAAAAAAATCATACATTGTGATTTCCGGATTTTTTTTTTTTTTTTTAGATTATGTGTCTCACAGTGGACATGCACCTAAGATGAAAATTTCAGACCCCTCCATGATTTCTAAATGGGAGAACTTGCAATATATATATCAATCAATCAATCAATCAATTTTTTTATATAGCGCCAAATCACAACAAACAGTTGCCCCAAGGCGCCTTATATTGTAAGGCAAGGCCATACAACAATTATGTAAAACCCCAACGGTCAAAACGACCCCCTGTGAGCAAGCACTTGGCTACAGTGGGAAGGAAAAACTCCCTTTTAACAGGAAGAAACCTCCAGCAGAACCAGGCTCAGGGAGGGGCAGTCTTCTGCTGGGACTGGTTGGGGCTGAGGGAGAGAACCAAGAAAAAGACATGCTGTGGAGGGGAGCAGAGATCGATCACTAATGATTAAATGCAGAGTGGTGCATACAGAGCAAAAAGAGAAAGAAACAGTGCATCATGGGAACCCCCCAGCAGTCTACGTCTATAGCAGCATAACTAAGGGATGGTTCAGGGTCACCTGATCCAGCCCTAACTATAAGCTTTAGCAAAAAGGAAAGTTTTAAGCCTAATCTTAAAAGTAGAGAGGGTGTCTGTCTCCCTGATCTGAATTGGGAGCTGGTTCCACAGGAGAGGAGCCTGAAAGCTGAAGGCTCTGCCTCCCATTCTACTCTTACAAACCCTAGGAACTACAAGTAAGCCTGCAGTCTGAGAGCGAAGCGCTCTATTGGGGTGATATGGTACTACGAGGTCCCTAAGATAAGATGGGACCTGATTATTCAAAACCTTATAAGTAAGAAGAAGAATTTTAAATTCTATTCTAGAATTAACAGGAAGCCAATGAAGAGAGGCCAATATGGGTGAGATATGCTCTCTCCTTCTAGTCCCCGTCAGTACTCTAGCTGCAGCATTTTGAATTAACTGAAGGCTTTTTAGGGAACTTTTAGGACAACCTGATAATAATGAATTACAATAGTCCAGCCTAGAGGAAATAAATGCATGAATTAGTTTTTCAGCATCACTCTGAGACAAGACCTTTCTGATTTTAGAGATATTGCGTAAATGCAAAAAAGCAGTCCTACATATTTGTTTAATATGCGCTTTGAATGACATATCCTGATCAAAAATGACTCCAAGATTTCTCACAGTATTACTAGAGGTCAGGGTAATGCCATCCAGAGTAAGGATCTGGTTAGACACCATGTTTCTAAGATTTGTGGGGCCAAGTACAATAACTTCAGTTTTATCTGAGTTTAAAAGCAGGAAATTAGAGGTCATCCATGTCTTTATGTCTGTAAGACAATCCTGCAGTTTAGCTAATTGGTGTGTGTCCTCTGGCTTCATGGATAGATAAAGCTGGGTATCATCTGCGTAACAATGAAAATTTAAGCAATACCGTCTAATAATACTGCCTAAGGGAAGCATGTATAAAGTAAATAAAATTGGTCCTAGCACAGAACCTTGTGGAACTCCATAATTAACTTTAGTCTGTGAAGAAGATTCCCCATTTACATGAACAAATTGTAATCTATTAGACAAATATGATTCAAACCACCGCAGCGCAGTGCCTTTAATACCTATGGCATGCTCTAATCTCTGTAATAAAATTTTATGGTCAACAGTATCAAAAGCAGCACTGAGGTCTAACAGAACAAGCACAGAGATGAGTCCACTGTCCGAGGCCATAAGAAGATCATTTGTAACCTTCACTAATGCTGTTTCTGTACTATGATGAATTCTAAAACCTGACTGAAACTCTTCAAATAGACCATTCCTCTGCAGATGATCAGTTAGCTGTTTTACAACTACCCTTTCAAGAATTTTTGAGAGAAAAGGAAGGTTGGAGATTGGCCTATAATTAGCTAAGATAGCTGGGTCAAGTGATGGCTTTTTAAGTAATGGTTTAATTACTGCCACCTTAAAAGCCTGTGGTACATAGCCAACTAACAAAGATAGATTGATCATATTTAAGATCGAAGCATTAAATAATGGTAGGGCTTCCTTGAGCAGCCTGGTAGGAATGGGGTCTAATAAACATGTTGATGGTTTGGATGAAGTAACTAATGAGAATAACTCAGACAGAACAATCAGAGAGAAAGAGTCTAACCAAATACCGGCATCACTGAAAGCAGCCAAAGATAACGATACGTCTTTGGGATGGTTATGAGTAATTTTTTCTCTAATAGTTAAAATTTTGTTAGCAAAGAAAGTCATGAAGTCATTACTAGTTAAAGTTAATGGAATACTCAGCTCAATAGAGCTCTGACTCTTTGTCAGCCTGGCTACAGTGCTGAAAAGAAACCTGGGGTTGTTCTTATTTTCTTCAATTAGTGATGAGTAGAAAGATGTCCTAGCTTTACGGAGGGCTTTTTTATAGAGCAACAGACTCTTTTTCCAGGCTAAGTGAAGATCTTCTAAATTAGTGAGACGCCATTTCCTCTCCAACATACGGGTTATCTGCTTTAAGCTACGAGTTTGTGAGTTATACCACGGAGTCAGACACTTCTGATTTAAAGCTCTCTTTTTCAGAGGAGCTACAGCATCCAAAGTTGTCTTCAATGAGGATGTAAAACTATTGACGAGATACTCTATCTCCCTTACAGAGTTTAGGTAGCTACTCTGCACTGTGTTGGTATATGGCATTAGAGAACATAAAGAAGGAATCATATCCTTAAACCTAGTTACAGCGCTTTCTGAAAGACTTCTAGTGTAATGAAACTTATTCCCCACTGCTGGGTAGTCCATCAGAGTAAATGTAAATGTTATTAAGAAATGATCAGACAGAAGGGAGTTTTCAGGGAATACTGTTAAGTCTTCTATTTCCATACCATAAGTCAGAACAAGATCTAAGATATGATTAAAGTGGTGGGTGGACTCATTTACTTTTTGAGAAAAGCCAATAGAGTCTAATAATAGATTAAATGCAGTGTTGAGGCTGTCATTCTCAGCATCTGTGTGGATGTTAAAATCGCCCACTATAATTATCTTATCTGAGCTAAGCACTAAGTCAGACAAAAGGTCTGAAAATTCACAGAGAAACTCACAGTAACGACCAGGTGGATGATAGATAATAACAAATAAAACTGTTTTTTGGGACTTCCAATTTGGATGGACAAGACTAAGAGACAAGCCTTCAAATGAATTAAAGCTCTGTCTGGTTTTTGATTAATTAATAAGCTGGAATGGAAGATTGCTGCTAATCCTCCGCCCCGGCCCGTGCTACGAGCATTCTGACAGTTAGTGTGACTCGGGGGTGTTGACTCATTTAAACTAACATATTCATCCTGCTGTAACCAGGTTTCTGTTAGGCAGAATAAATCAATATGTTGATCAATTATTATATCATTTACCAACAGGGACTTAGAAGAGAGAGACCTAATGTTTAATAGACCACATTTAACTGTTTTAGTCTGTGGTGCAGTTGAAGGTGCTATATTATTTTTTCTTTTTGAATTTTTATGCTTAAATAGATTTTTGCTGGTTATTGGTAGTCTGGGAGCAGGCACCGTCTCTACGGGGATGGGGTAATGAGGGGATGGCAGGGGGAGAGAAGCTGCAGAGAGGTGTGTAAGACTACAACTCTGCCTCCTGGTCCCAACCCTGGATAGTCACGGTTTGGAGGATTTAAGAAAATTGGCCAGATTTCTAGAAATGAGAGCTGCTCCATCCAAAGTGGGATGGATGCCGTCTCTCCTAACAAGACCAGGTTTTCCCCAGAAGCTTTGCCAATTATCTATGAAGCCCACCTCATTTTTTGGACACCACTCAGACAGTCAGCAATTCAAGGAGAACATGCGGCTAAACATGTCACTCCCGGTCCGATTGGGGAGGGGCCCAGAGAAAACTACAGAGTCCGACATTGTTTTTGCAAAGTTACACACCGATTTAATGTTAATTTTAGTGACCTCCGATTGGCGTAACCGGGTGTCATTACTGCCGACGTGAATTACAATCTTACCAAATTTACGCTTAGCCTTAGCCAGCAGTTTCAAATTTCCTTCAATGTCGCCTGCTCTGGCCCCCGGAAGACAATTGACTATGGTTGCTGGTGTCGCTAACTTCACATTTCTCAAAACAGAGTCGCCAATAACCAGAGTTTGATCCTCGGCGGGTGTGTCGTCGAGTGGGAAAAAACGGTTAGAGATGTGAACGGGTTGGCGGTGTACACGGGGCTTCTGTTTAGGGCTACGCTTCCTCCTCACAGTCACATACATACATACACACACACACATATATATATATTTGAAACGCCACCACAATGCTGTTTTTACAGGCTGCCTGACCACACAGATGTGTTTCTTAGATTTTTCAGTTAGATCAACAATAACACTTATAAGCACGCATAAAGCGGAGCCTCTAGCAGAGACTGTTTTTAACAGTTATCACTTAAAAAGGAGTCGTCAGAATACGACATCACACTTATGTAAACTTTGCAGTTAATCAGTGGCTCCGTTCTTGACGTAAGCAGCTACATTACATGCAACAACATGTTGAGACATTTCCTCAAAGCTACGTAAATGCTATTGGAAACACTCAGAAAAACAAGCACGGATGGTCACTAACAGCCTCAATCTAAGTTATGATTTCTGTGACATGTCCTTTAACTATGATAGTGCGCACACTTGCACAGTTCAATTCATTTAATTTCAAGTTTATTTAATTTATGTAGTGCCAATCATAACAACGCCGTCTTGAGGCACTTCACACGGGTAAGGTCTAACCTAACAGCTACAGTAGTGTTCAGAATAATAGTAGTGCTATGTGACTAAAAAGTTTAATCCAGGTTTTGAGTATATTTCTTATTGTTACATGGGAAACAAGGTACCACTAGATTCAGTAGATTCTCACAAATCCAACAAGACCAAGCATTCATGATATGCACACTCTTAAGACTATGAAATTGGGCTATTAGTAAAAAAAAAAAGTAGAAAAGGGAGTGTTCACAATAATAGTAGTGTGGCATTCAGTCAGTGAGTTCATCAATTTTGTGGAACAAACAGGTGTGAATCAGGTGTCCCCTATTTAAGGATGAAGCCAGCACCTGTTGAACATGCTTTTCTCTTTGCAAGCCTGAGGAAAATGGGACGTTCAAGACATTGTTCAGAAGAACAGCATAGTGTGATTAAAAAGTTGATTGGAGAGAGGAAAACATATGCAGGTGCAAAAAAGTATAGGCTGTTCATCTACAATGATCTCCAATGCTTTAAAATGGACAAAAACCCAGAGACGCATGGAAGAAAATGGAAAACAACCATCAAAACAGATATAAGAATAACCAGAATGGCAAAGGCTCACTCACTGATCAGCTCCAGGATGATCAAAGACAGTCTGGAGTTACCTGTAAGTGCTGTGACAGTTAGAAGACGCCTGTGTGAAGCTAATTTATGTGCAAGAATCCCCCGCAAAGTCCCTCTGTTAAATAAAAGACATGTGCAGAAGAGGTTACAATTTGCCAAAGAGTATATCAACTGGCCTAAAGAGAAATGGAAGAATATTTTGTGGACTGATGAGAGTAAAATTGTTCTTTTTGGGTCCAAGGGTCGCAGACAGTTTGTGAGACGACCCCCAAACTCTGAATTCAAGCCACAGTTCACAGTGAAGACAGTGAAGCATGGTGGTGCAAGCATCATGATATGGGCATGTTTCTCCTACTATGGTGTTGGGCCTATATATCGCATACCAGGTTTCATGGATCAGTTTGGATATGTCAAAATACTTGAAGAGGTCATGGTGCCTTATGCTGAAGAGGACATGTCCTTGAAATGGGTGTTTCAACAAGACAATAACCCCAAGCAGACTAGTAAACCAGCAAAATCTTGGTTCCAAACCAACAAAATTAATGCCTCGCAGATGTGAAGAAATCATGAAAAACTGTGGTTATACAACTAAATACTAGTTTAGTGATTCACAGGATTGATAAAAAAGCAGTTTGAACATAATAGTTTTGAGTTTGTAGCGTCAACAGCAGATGCTACTATTATTGTGAACACCCCCTTTTCTACTTTTTTTTTTTTTACTAAGAGCCCAATTTCATACCCTTAAGAGTGTGCATATCATGAATGCTTGGTCTTGTTGGATTTGTGAGAATCTACTGAATCTACTGGTACCTTGTTTCCCATGTAACAATAAGAAATATACTCAAAAGCTGGATTAATCTTTTTAGTCACATAGCACTACTATTATTCTGAACACTACTGTATATTCTAAACTCTCTGATTGACTGGAACAGTAATTATCAAGTAAAAGTTCCAGCCTTTGCATTTCAGTAAGTTCATGTCATTATTTTTTTCTGGATATACGAGGTCTATTAGAAAAGTATCCGACCTTATTATTTTTTTCAAAAACCATATGGATTTGAATCACGTGTGATTGCATCAGCCATGCTTGAACCTTCGTGCGCATGCGTGAGTTTTTTCACGCCTGTCGGTGGCGTCATTTGCCTGTGAGCAGGCTTTGTGTGAGGAGTGGTCGTCGTTTTTTTTCATTGTTTAGGAATGTCTCAGAGACTGCCGCTTTGCTTGATCAGAATTTTTCAGAAACTGTGAGGTACATCCAAGTGGACACCATTCGAGAAATTCAGATGGTTTTTGGTGAAATTTTTATGGGCTTCTAAGAGATTACGGAGTGTTACTGTCGCTTTAAGGACGGCCCAGAGCGACTGGTGGTGCACCGCGCTCTGAAGCCCCCATCGACAAGCTGAGCGACCATTTCATTTCTAAACGGATGGCTGTATGGATCCGTGACCATCGTGTGCAATTTCTCTGGTTATCACAAGAGCTGGACATCAACCATTTTCCGGCAGATTTCACTTTTAACAAGAGATTTTGTCATGGAAAGCGGAGCGGAGGCTTCGCGCGTCACAATGGATTCGCTACTGGAACGAGACAAAACCACCTTCGTTTTGGTCTCACAGGATGGCTTTGAGATGGCGTTCAGACAGCTGTCGGTGGTTTTTCCATCGAGTGATTATCCGAGAAATTGTGGATGTGCCTGGACATGCCAGAACATGTCCCATGAGGCTTCATCATGGCACTGCTGTGCGCCATGCGGCACCACCGCGACACGCGGAATTCCTCCACACGTCTGTCTCAATGTGCCAAAAAAGTGCTGATGTCCACGTCTTTTCACAATTCCTGTGCTAGCCAGATGACATCCTGGATAAAACACAGCGTCCAGTTTGGAAATGAACGGCACATTCCACTGTTACAGGAGTTTTTGTCATGGAAAGAGGAGCGGAGGCTTCGCGCGTCGTGGCGGTGCCGCATGGCGCAAAGCAACACTGTGATGAAGCCTCACGGGACATGTTCTGGCATGTCCAGGCACATCCACAATTTCTCGGATAATCACTTGATGGAAAAACCACCGACAGCTGTCTGAAAGCCATCTCAAAGCCGTCCTGTGAGACCAAAATGAAGGTGGTTTTGTCTCGTTCCAGTAGCGAATCCATCGCGACGCGCAAAGCCGCCGCTCCGCTTTCCATGACAAAATCTCTTGTTAAAAGTGAAATCTGCCGGAAAATGGCTGATGTCCAGCTCTTGTAATAACCAGAGAAATTGCACACGATGGTCACGGATCCATACAGCCATCCGTTTAGAAATGAAATGGTCGCTCAGCCTGTCGATGGCGGCTTCGGAGCGCGGCGCACCACCAGTCGCTCTGGGCCATCCTTAAAGCGACAGTAACACTCCGTAATCTCTTTGAAGCCCATAAAATTTTCAACAAAAACCATCTGAATTTCTCGAATGGTGTCCACTTGGATGTGCCTCACAGTTTCTGAAAAAATTTTGATCAAGCAAAGCGGCAGGTCTCTGAGCCATTCCTAAACAATGAAAAAAACAACGAGAGGGGTGGACCACTCCTCACTCAAAGCCTGCTCACAGGCGAATGACGCAACCGACAGGCGTGAAAAAACTCACGCATGCGCACGAAGGTTCAAGCTTGGCTGATGCAATCACACGTGATTCAAATCCATATGGTTTTTGAAAAAAATAAGGTCGGATACTTTTCTAATAGACCTCGTATTTGACAGAACAAGAACATCTGAGGCAAAGAGCAAATTATTAATATCAAATTTAAGCATTTCACTGGCTGCACATAGACATTTTAAAATATATGATGTTTTTTTCCTGTTGAGCTGCACAACAGCTCTGTGCTATATAGGAACAACTATCAATTTCACTGAGGTTTTTGAATCAGCAGACATACACTCGTTTGGCCACATGGGGGCAGAAGAACACTTCAACCACCTGAAACCTTTCATGAAGTTGTTGAGAAAAATACCTGGACACAGACCTGTTAATGGTTATTTGTATTCCAGTCTCTTTTCTCATTTTAGACAGCCGTTTAGTTTGCAAAGGCTGCAAGAAACCCCCATCGGCAGTGAAGAAATGGCGGGGAACAGATCAACATGGAGAAGGGGACAAAAAAAAAAAAAGGAGGCTACTGGTTTTCAAAATCATTTTCAAACACACTGCCACAAATCTCTCAGTCACACGGGTGTGCATTCAGCACATCACTCATAAATGTTAAGTCGTGCTTCTCACCGGGAAGAGCGATGCCTCTGACCAGGACCATGTGAAAGGGGTCCTGACTGTAGTCTGGATGGGGCTCCACCCCCCCAACCGGAGACGCCCACTCAAACAAAGCTCTTAGAGCAGGCAGCTTGCGAGGTGCCACCACAGAAAAGTGGATACCTCTCTGAAAAAGAAAGGACATTAACGTCTTACAGCGTCTAAATCAAACCAAACTCATTTAAAAACCAGTTTGTTGTACATAATACTGATTACTCACGTCTCTGATGATTTTGACCAAACTGTCGGCTGTGCAGCCAGTGTAGCTGACACTCTCCACAGCAGGAAGCAGGTACGGAGGAGAGTTACACAGCAGCACGCACACTTTGTGGGTCTGACCTCTGACACCAGCAGATGTGAGACAGAGACAGAGAAACAGCCTCAAAAAAAAAGGCAGCGCTCCTCTTACGAAGGAAGGACGGGAAACTAACAACATACTGAAAATTGTCAAACGTTTGTTTGTTTCACTTCTCCTTGGAGGTGCTTGGGCCAATTTCCACCAAAGTTCAAACATCTGGATCATCTGTCTGTTCTCCCACCCCTTCCAAGTCCTCTGGCCAATTTCCACCAAACTTGATTTGTGGATGACAGTTAATCCCAGAATTAGTTTGTTTTGGCAAAGATCAAGGTCACTGAGGTAAAAATTAGAATTTTCACTCCGAATTGCATGAAACTTAGCACACATATGGAAGTCGGTTCTGGAACTGGCCAGACAATGCCAAATGTGCCAAAGGTCAATCATTGGTGTCAAGGTCATTGGGGTTATAGGTCAAAATTTAAGCTTTCGACCATTTGCCTCAATACTGGCACACTTATAAGGGTTTGTTCCAGAACAGCACAGCAAGGTCAAATTGGCCAAAGGTCAATCATTGGGGTCAAGGTCACGTCTGTTTGTTGGTCAATTTAGGATTGTAGTGGATAAGTTCATTATTTTTTTCTCATCCTTGGGATACAGTTTTCATTGTTGTTCTTATCTTTTGTTTAATCACAATGGAAAAAGTGAATCTGCATATTATCATAAATCTTCCCAATTTTGCATTCAGATTAACATACTGTGGATTTGCAGAGCCAATTCCAACACGGCAGTTTAATAACTATTAGTAAATCAGCATGCGCTTATCTTTTTTGGGGGGAGTGCTATGGTGTTTGTGCACATTTTTACACACAAACTATCACCGAACAGACTGGACATTTGGCGTATGATACTTTTCTGTTTGTTTTCAACTCTAGGATGCCATGAGAGCAAAAATAAATCTTTGGCAAATCTGCTACAAATGGGAAAATGCTGTGACTATGCAGACTGTCTGTATGGGTTGTGGCCAGTGATAAACCGGATCATCTTACATTTGCTCTCTCATCTTCTTAAAATCATCAAAGAGCTGCAACGCCACAGAGAGGCCCTCAGCAATCAGACTGCAGCTTTCTGCTCCACCACCCATAAACCTGGGACAAAAAAGGGGAAATTTAGAGTTTATTTCAAAATGACAGGCAACATTCCAGTCATAAGAGTTAACGTGATTGTCGCCTGAATAACTGTCATCACTTACTGGATGCTGTCGATCCATGAGACAAACTCGAAAGCTGAACTGGTCGGGGCGTGACACTGGACATAGGACTCAGGAGCACAGTCCACTGTGTTGAACACCACTAAGCCATACTGTGTCCCGCCATACTGCAAGCACAAAAAGGGCAGGAATCATTTTGATAAAGCTTTTCTACGTATTCACCTGCCAACAAGTGACATGAATGGAAATATGAAAATAGATTGAAGGGAAACAAAAAAGGACTCACATCTCCACCAAAATCTGTTTCCGCTGGAGGCCCACCATTAAAATATCTACAATATATAAAATAAAAAAAAAACATATTCAGCGTTGGCTATGCGAGAGAAAAGACTTAAAGGTGGAATATTTTTGTGCTCTTACTCAATAGCAGGCAGGATGTAATTTTTTCTTAGTGATTCAAAGTAAGGGCCGAGGTTTGCCGTCCCTTCAATGACAAACACTACATCAGCAACCTGGTTGGCCCCTGGCTTAGCGGATGGCTCCATCATCGTTGCACCTGTCACCGTGGATATGGACATACAGGTCTGCAACTAAAGGCTGTGGAAATTCCCAAAAAGCAATTTCAAACGGAACTTGAAACTGCAAAAGCATTATCACCTCAACAGATCAAATTCTTCTGAGACAAAGTTGAAATTTATTTTTGAAATTTAAGTTTATTTTTTGATGCAATTTTAATTTTTTTTATTTTTTAAAGAAATAACTATTTGATAATTAACTCACACACTCTGGAAGGCTAGAGGCTGGAACACATTCAAATTAGGCAGTCTGACCCTTAAACACACTGGATGTGAAGAAAGTTAACTAATAAATAAAAACAGAAAATATGAATGGCCAAATCCATACAGTTTTTTGTTTTTTTTTTACAAATTAAAACTACTAAGGTTTATGCATTTTAACTGCATACAATTTATTAATTAAAAACAATGTAAGGTGTCTGGCAGCACGGTGGCTTAGTGGTTAGCACTGTTGCCTCACAGCGAGAAGGTCATGGGTTCAATTTCCGCCTGTGGTCTTTCTGTGTGGAGTTTGCATGTTCTCCCCGTGCTTGCATGGGTTTCCTCTGGGTGCTCTGGTTTACTCCCTCATCTAAAAACATGCAGGTTAGGTGGATTGGAATCTATAAAATTGTCCGTAGGTGTGCATGTGGGTGTGTCTGTGTTTGTTTGTCTATATGTGGCCCTGTGACAGACTGGCGTCCTGTCCTGGGTGTACCCCGCCTCGCGCTCTATGACTGCTGGGACAGAGCAGTTGGACTAATTGGACTATGCGGTTGAAGGTAGGTGTAGGTGTGTGTGTGTGTGAGAGAGAGATGTAAGGTTTCTTTCTCAGTCAAGTGAAGATAAAACAGGCAAGGATGACATTTATACAATAGGTTAATAATAAACTTGAGATGTTTAAAATGCACAAACAGATAATCCTAAATGAATCCAATGTTTCAAATTCATGAGTTTAAGTAAAAGCTGCATGATCAAAATGGGTAGAAATCTTACCTGCAATTAAAACGCACAACTGTTTACAAGTGTGAACATTTTTTGAGTGCACAGCAGAGAATGAATCATGAATAACGTGGCGTGTCCCATTCCTGCCTCAACTGTCCATCTCTGAGGGGTCAGAGGTCAGAGATTAAGGGGCGGCCCGGGATCGAGTATTCGTTTACATAAGATGTCGATCTGCTTTGTTTAATTGCCACAATTATTACTGTACGTTATACTCTGGAATACCAGCAATCGCGAAGAGACAAAAATAACCAAAACAATCAGTCCAGTTAGCATCACCAGTACTTAGCTGGTAGGCTAGATGAGCAAACACAACAAACTAGCTAATAAAGCCCGCCACGACCTTACACACAAAAACACAAGGGACTGACCTGGATAACTGCCGCCAGCCAGGAAAACTGTACAACAAATTAAAGCAAAAACATAACATAAACACGCAGCACAGCTAACAGCTTAGCGTTTATCGGAAGTGACAGCCGAGCACGCGCAGATGAAATACAGGCCAGAGCGGACATCCGGCTCGTGTTCGCGATATTGTCTTCTGCCATCTTGTGTAGGAATTGCCATTGGATGGAAACATCGATTTGTATTTACCCACTGGATGGAGGACCGCGGTGATCCGCTCAGTCCCTGGCTGTAACCAGAGCGCCGCCATCGTGGTTATAGGATAGAAATAGAAATCAATGGACATGATCAATGTTTTCAAGAGAGTTTCAGGATCAATCTGCATTTTCCACGCTGTTACATTTATTCAAACTCAGTCTTTCTGTGTAGGCTCTCAGTTGTCCAGGTGGTTTCCATAGTAGAGAAGCTTGAATCTTCGACTGGACTGGGTTGCTTGACGTGAGGACGTTTCGCTTCAAATCACAGAAGCTTCCTCAGCTAAAATTCTTGCTCTGGTAGTCTGACTTCTGTCTTGACTCTTGGAGAGAAGAATAAACCAGAAGCCAACAAAAGCTGGAGTTTTTAACCTAACCAGACCCCTCCTACCGAGAGGCCGACTGCTATAGGCTAGTGACTAAACAATAGCTCTAATTAGCACCTATTGTGCACTCTCCTAATGATGGGATGGAAGCCTCCCCTGATGGCTCCCTTGACGACTCTCCTGATGACGTGAATGACTCATTACCATGAACAAAAGACTGAAACTGCTTTGACCTCAGTACCCCATTGTAAACAGGAGATAAAGCGTGTCTCAGACCCCCTCCCCGGTTAAGGCTGGGTTTCAACTGTTTCACATAGAATGCCTCCTTGACCCCTCTCTCAAACCATTTCTTCTCTCTGGCTAATATTTTAACTTCTTTGTCCTCAAACGTGTGGTTAGTGTCTTTAAGGTGGAGATGAACTGCAGACTGAGGTCCACTGGCACCCTTTCTGCAGTGCTGGTATAGCCTCTTGTTTAAAGGTTGCTTAGTCTCACCTATGTAGTGTTTGTTACAGTTTTCCTGACATCTGATAAAATACACTACATTGCTCTGTTTGTAACTAGGGATCCTGTCCTTAGGGTGAACTAATTTCTGTCTCAAGGTGTTAACCGGTTTAAAGTAAACTGGGATTTTGTGCTGTCTGAAGATCCTCTGTAGTTTTTCCCCTACTCCTGCTAAATAAGGGAGAGACACTCCTCTTCTTCTTGTCTCCGTCTCCTCTTCTCCAGCTTTTGTTGGCTTCTGGTTTATTGTTCTCTACAAGAGTCAAGACAGAAGTCAGACTACCAGAGCAAGAATTTTAGCTGAGGAAGCTTCTGTGATTTGAAGCGAAACGTCCTCACGTCAAGCAACCCAGTCCAGTCGAAGATTCAAGCTTCTCTACTATCAAACTCAGTCCCACATTTGTACAGCCACTCATTGTCAAAACAAATACAGAAGAGGATCAGACTCTTTATAGTTGAGAAGCTTGAATTTTCTTGAAGCTTCTCTCCTATGGAAACCACCTGGACCTCCTGGTTCTCTCCCTCAGCCCCAACCAGTCCCAGCAGAAGACTGCCCCTCCCTGAGCCTGGTTCTGCTGGAGGTTTCTTCCTGTTAAAAGGGAGTTTTTCCTTCCCACTGTAGCCAAGTGCTTGCTCACAGGGGGTCATTTTGACCGTTGGGGTTTTTCTGTAATTATTGTATGGCTTTTGCCTTCAATATAAAGCGCCTTGGGGCAACTGTTTGTTGTGATTTGGCGCTATATAAAAAAATTGATTGATTGATTGATTGACAACTGAGAGCTTTCACAGAAATCAGACTCTTTATATAAACAGGCTTGAATGAATTTGTTAGTCCCAGTCCAGATGTTGTGAAGCAAGATAGTAAATAATATCATCAGCATTATGTCTGCCACAACACAAGATACTAGTCTGATACTTAATTCATTTAATTATGAAGTTAAAGCACACTTGCAACATATTAAAGACATGCAGCTTTTACGGAGCGTTTCTCCACGAAAATATCAAATACAATAAATAAAATGAAACAGTCATGCTGGCCAGGGTGAAAGTAAGATTATTCAATCATTTCTGGATTAAGTTGAAAGAAATCTGAAAACACTACACTGGAATATCCAGTATATCACAGAGAAATTAATCTCATTTGTGTATATTCTTATATTAGTCAAATCAAAGCAATTTTATTTATATAGCGCCAAATCACAACAAACAGTTGCCCCAAGGCGCTTTATATTGAAGGCAAAAGCCATACAATAATTACAGAAAAACCCCAACGGTCAAAACGACCCCCTATGAGCAAGCACTTGGCGACAGTGGGAAGGAAAAACTCCCTTTTAACAGGAAGAAACCTCCAGCAGAACCAGGCTCAGGGAGGGGCAGTCTTCTGCTGGGACTGGTTGGGGCTGAGGGAGAGAACCAGGAAAAAGACATGCTGTGGAGGGGAGCAGAGATCAATCACTAATGATTAAATGCAGAGTGGTGCATACAGAGCAAAAAGAGAAAGAAACACTCAGTGCATCATGGGAACCCCCCAGCAGTCTAAGTCTATAGCAGCATAACTAAGGGATGGTTCAGGGTCACCTGATCCAGCCCTAACTATAAGCTTTAGCAAAAAGGAAAGTTTTAAGCCTAATCTTAAAAGTAGAGAGGGTGTCTGTCTCCCTGATCTGAATTGGGAGCTGGTTCCACAGGAGAGGAGCCTGAAAGCTGAAGGCTCTGCCTCCCATTCTACTCTTACAAACCCTAGGAACTACAAGTAAGCCTGCAGTCTGAGAGCGAAGCGCTCTATTGGGGTGATATGGTACTATGGTACTATCTCCCCCTCTAGCTGCCACCTTATCATGGTGGGGGAGTTTGCGTACCCGGATGATCCTAGGAGCTATGTTGTCGGGGGCTTTGTGCTCCCTGTAGGGTCTCCCAAGGCAAACAGGTCCTAGGTGACGGGTCAGACTAAGGGCAGCTCAGAACCTCCATGACCAGTGAAAGATCAAGGACCGAGACGTCACCCGGTATGGCGGAGCCGGGGTCCCACCCTGGAGTCAGGCCTGGGATTGGGGCTCACGCGCGAGCGCCTGGTGGTCGGGCCTTAGCCCATGGGGCCCGGCCGGGCTCAGCCTGAAGGAGCAACGTGGGCCCGCCCTCCTGTGTGTTCACCACCTGCAGAGGGGGCCATGGGGGTCGGGTGCAGAGAGAATTGGGTGGCGGTTGAGAGCGGGTGGCCCGGCGGCCCGGTCCATGCTCACAGCCCCTGGCTGTTGGCACGTGGAATGTCACCTCGCTGGGGGGCAAGGAGCCTGAGCTTGTGCGGGAGGTTGAGAGATACCGACTAGAGATAGTCGGGCTCACCTCCACGCACAGCATGGGCTCTGGTACCCAACTCCTGGAGAGGGGCTGGACGCTTCATTTTTCTGGCGTTGCCCACGGGGGGAGAGGCGGAGAGCTGGGGTTGCATTGCTTATTGCTCCCCAGCTCAGTCACCATGTCTACGTCGAAAGGAGTCAGTTGAGGTGGCTCGGGCATCTTTTCCGGATGCCCCCTGGACACCTCGCTGGAGAGGTGTTCCGGGCACGTCCCATTGGGAGGAGGCCCCAGGGAAGACGCAGGACACGCTGGAAGGATTACATCTCTTGGCTGGCTTGGGAATGCCTTGGGGTTCCCCCGGAGGAGCTGGGGGAGGTGTGCGTGGATCGTGAGGTCTGGGCGGCTTTGCTTGAGCTGCTGCCCCCGCGACCTGACTCCGGATAAAGCGGAAGAAAATGGATGGATGGATGGATGGATGGATGGTACTATGAGCTCCCTAAGATAAGATGGGACCTGATTATTCAAAACCTTATAAGTAAGAAGAAGAATTTTAAATTCTATTCTAGAATTAACAGGAAGCCAATGAAGAGAGGCCAATATGGGTGAGATATGCTCTCTCCATCTAGTCCCTGTCAGTGCTCTAGCTGCAGCATTTTGAATTAACTGAAGGCTTTTCAGGCAACTTTTAGGACAACCTGATAATAATGAATTACAATAGTCCAGCCTAAAGGAAATAAATGCATGAATTAGTTTTTCAGCATCACTCTGAGACAAGACCTTTCTGATTTTAGAGATATTGCGCAAATGCAAAAAAGCAGTCCTACATATTTGCTTAATATGCGCATTGAAGGACATATCCTGATCAAAAATGACTCCAAGATTTCTCACAGTATTACTAGAGGTCAGGGTAATGCCATCCAGAGTAAGGATCTGGTTAGACACCATGTTTCTAAGATTTGTGGGGCCAAGTACAATAACTTCAGTTTTATCTGAGTTTAAAAGCAGGAAATTAGAGGTCATCCATGTCTTTATGTCTGTAAGACAATCCTGCAGTTTAGCTAATTGGTGTGTGTCCTCTGGCTTCATGGATAGATAAAGCTGGGTATCATCTGCGTAACAATGAAAATTTAAGCAATACCGTCTAATAATACTGCCTAAGGGAAGCATGTATAAAGTGAATAAAATTGGTCCTAGCACAGAACCTTGTGGAACTCCGTAATTAACCTTAGTCTGTGAAGAAGATTCCCCATTTACATGAACAAATTGTAATCTATTAGATAAATATGATTCAAACCACCGCAGCGCAGTGCCTTTAATACCTATGGCATGCTCTAATCTCTGTAATAAAATTTTATGGTCAACAGTATCAAAAGCAGCACTGAGGTCTAACAGAACAAGCACAGAGATGAGTCCACCGTCTGAGGCCATAAGATCATTTGTAACCTTCACTAATGCTGTTTCTGTACTATGATGAATTCTAAAACCTGACTGAAACTCTTCAAATAGACCATTCCTCTGCAGATGATCAGTTAACTGTTTTACAACTAGCCTTTCAAGAATTTCTGAGAGAAAAGGAAGAATATAGTAGAAGAATATTAGTAGAATATATAATGTCAAAGCGACTGTCATGTGACCCACCAAATTGAGAGAGAAAGGATTTTACATTCTATGAATTTGCTCTTACAGAATATCTCAGGATGGAAAACTTGATGTGAAGAAAAAAACAGAGGCTAATTAAATAGGAATGAATTGAGACTTATGAAAGTGAGACTTCTAATTGAATCGCTAAAGGAATGGTGAGGTATTTATCACAACAAAGCATTCAGGCAGTAAAACTGAAATCACTGCTTTAAAGAATACAGATCGACACAAAAATAAATAATTTTCTAACCTTTATTAAGCAATTTCAGTCATTTCCCCACATCATTTATATTAGATATATTTCAATTCAATGTATTCATTTTATATAGTGCAAAATCACAACAGAGTCGCCTAAAGGCACTTCACACAAAACAATTTTTTTTTTTTTTTTTTTTAAAGCACAGTAAAAGAGTAAAAAAGTAAAAAGCATAGTAACATACTATGCCACTATGCTAGCCATATGAAAGGGAAAATAAGTGCATCTTAAGTCTGGACTTGAAAGCCTCCTCAGAATCTGACTGTTTTATTGATGCAGGGAGATCATTCCACAGAACAGGGACACGATAAGAGAAAGCTCTGTGACCTCCAGACTTCTTATTCACCTTAGGAACACAAAGTAGTCCTGCACATTGAGAATGCAAAGCCCGGGCCGGTACATAAGGTTTAATTAGGTCAGCTAGGTAGGTCCCAGGCAGTGAACACCTTTATAGGTTAGTAGCAGAACCTTAAAATATGATCTCACTGGGACAGGAAGCCAGTGAAGAGATGCCAAAATGGGTGCAGCATTTTGAACCAACTGGAGAGCCCTAATGCTAGACTGCAGTAAACCAGAAAATAGAACATTGCAGTAGTCCAATCTAGAAGAGATAAATGCATGAATCAGGGTCTCAGCATCAGCCATAGACAGGATGGGACAAATCTTTGCTATATTTTGCAGGTGGAAGAAAGCAGTCCTAGTAATATTTCTAATGTGGAGGCCAAAGAACAATGAAGGATAAAAAATTACCCCAAGGTTCCTCACAGCAGGAACAGTGAATGGCAATCCCAAAATGCCACAGTATTTGCCCAAGGGGTGCTATACAAAGGGAAAAAGCAGGGAGCCAAAGACGGATCCCTGTGGAACCCCAAATTTCATGTCACTAAGGTTAGAGGTAGTGTTATTGTACAAAACACAGTGAGAACGACTGGTCTTGTATGACGTCAACCACGCAAGGGCACACTTATGAAATAATAGTATAATACACACTTAAGAAAGCTCGCTCCACAAATTGTTATTATTACTTTTTGTTTATTTAACCTTTATTTAACCTGCTGATACTCCTTTGTCAGCTTGTCGCAGCACCTGGACGCTGCACAAAACAGCATTTTCAGATCACTTTAACCCAAGTTTAAGTCAGCAAATAATCTATTTCTATTTAATCTAATGTCTGACGAGGTGATGAGGAAGTAATGGGTAGATATGGTATCAAGGACAGGAATGTGGAAGGACAGATGGTAGTTGAATTTGCAAAAAGGATGGAAATGGCTGTGGTGAATACCTACTTTAAGAAAAGGGGGGAGCACAGGGTAACAGAGGGGAGGAAGGTGCACACAGGTGGACTACATTCTTTGTAGGAGATGCAAGCTAAAAGAAATTGGAAACTGTAATGTGGCGGCAGGAGAGAGTGTTGTTAGACAGCATAGGGTGGTGGTTTGTAGGATGACTTAGAGGTGAAGACGAAGAGAGTGAGAACTCAACAAAGGATCAGATGGTGGAAGCTGAAGGAGGAAGACTGTTGTGTGAAATTTAGCAAGAGAGGCACTGGATGGAGTGGAAGCAATTGTGGACAACTGGAAAAATACTGCAGATGTGATGAGGGAGACAGCTAGGAAGATACTGGGTGAGACATCTGGACAGCAGAAGGAAGACAAGGAGACTTGGTGGTGGAACAAAGACGTCATAAGAAAGCATAAGGCGAAAGTGTTTGGTGAAAAAGAATTCTGATAGTCAGAGGAGTACAAAGAGATGTGGCGAAAGGCAAAAAGAGAAGTGGCACAAGCTAAGGAAAAGGCATATTGTGAGCTGTACAAGAAGATGAATAGGAAGGAAGGAAAAAAGGACTTGTACCGATTGGCCAGACAAAGGGACAGAGCTGGAAAGGATGTGCAGCAGGTTAGGGTGGTAAAAGATGCACATGGTAATGTGCTGACAAGCGAGGAGAGTGTGTTGAGAAGGTGAAGGGAATATTTTGAGGAGAACATTTTGTCCTTCAATGGAGACCTGGACTCGCGAGGAATACTTCAGTGGAGGGTCCTGTAAGTCCCCTAGGCTCCATAATGGGGCCGACACCATGATCACATAGGAGTCTAACAAAGACAAGTCAAGTCTTGATTAAAATCCAAACAGCACATAGTATCATAATAACAATAATAATAATAACTAGAAGTACTCGGAGAGCGCAAACCTCCGCCAAGGCCATAGGGTCACTGACGTCACATGGAATACCCTTTGGCAAAGAGACTTATTCCACGTCGTTTCACACATCTACCGTCATGTTTCAGATTCAGTGGTTAAACCCTTAGATCTTCAGCAAATGTATTTATAAAGAGAAACTGCATGAACTACACAAGTTTTTTTTTATTTTCTAATAACAAGTTTATTCAATAAAAAGAAACAATTAGTGTTGTGTCGTAACTTAAATTTTGTTCAGCCTTTGTGACCCGTCTTCATGAAGTTAGATGCAAAAATGTTGAAACTGGCCCTATCCTGCAATGATAAAGAATCCTTAAAAAAATTACTGGATCCGGATC
This sequence comes from Thalassophryne amazonica, assembly GCF_902500255.1. Classification (NCBI taxonomy): domain Eukaryota; kingdom Metazoa; phylum Chordata; class Actinopteri; order Batrachoidiformes; family Batrachoididae; genus Thalassophryne; species Thalassophryne amazonica. Next base: position 1,540,522 of record NC_047118.1, on the reverse strand, counting down.
ATGTTCCGGATCATTACCAAAATTTAATGACTTTTAAGTTAGGCCAAGATACACCCGTGGTAAGAATTTCATTGAAATCCGTTGTGGATTTTTTGAGTAATCCTGCTAACAAACCAATCAACAAACAAACGGACACGACTGAAAACATAACCTCCTTGGCAGAGGTAATAACGACTGCGGGAGTATGATGTCAAACAAAATCAAAATTCCATTCAAGGGATCCTGTCATCTGCACTAATTTAGTCTAGTCTATGGATACAGGAAAAGTTGGCCCAATGCAAACTCAGCCCACATGTGAACCCTACCCCTACCCCTAACCCTAATCCTGTAACTCTAACGCTAACCCTAACCCTAACCCTAACCCTAACCATACCGCTACCCCTAACCCTGCCTCTAACCCAGGCCAAGTTCTTGACTCGGTCAATTTCTCTTGTTACCCAACAGGCCATCTGGTGTATCAATATGGTTTCCAAAATTCAACAAAAATATGAAAACTATTCTGAAAACAACATGTTGCGACATGATAGACAGATTTATCTACAATTATTATGGTCTCCACCAAGATGATTGGTTTATTTATCATCAGGATGTCTCCAAAATATAGGAATGGACATCAATACCTTTTGGTACAGCTGATCGTTTGGGATTTCTACATGTTATTTAGCCACATCTCCAGCAGATGTCAGCAAATATCTACAGTGACCAAAGCCAATAACCAGCCATCAGAGAAAATTTGAAGAGCCTTTTTCCTCATTGAGAAGGTTTGAGTGTCTACATCTATTTTTAGACTGACAAAATACAGGAAAAGCCTGAGGGACACTAACACAATCATTAAGTCCTTAGAGGGTATATCGGACCCTATTCTCTGACTACACACCGTGCTGCTGATTTGATAGTTGTTGTCATACTTGACTAGCTTGCAGCTTTTTCCAGTCTGTTTCATTCAAGCCATAACCTTCTCTTAACAGAATGCCCATCCCAACCCTAAACCTCAGCGCTGAAAAAAAAAAAATCGTAATTAGTGGGACAGCTGTAAGCATGTTAACCTGCTGTCAGAGCGCACAATACACCCGCGGCTAAACTGTAGTCATAACACATCGGGATAATGTTTCTGTGGTTCCAACAATAGCATCTACTCCCCTGTGGCATCGGAGGAGAGTCAGCTTTGGAGCTCATCAAATTCTAAACCTCCCACAGAAAACAATACCTCATATCAATTTAACCTAAATTCAAAGCAGGACAACAAGCTGTGAGCTCAACCAGCATTCCCATTTGGGGCATCAGCAAACAGGGCAGTAGTATCCAGCAGCCATAAGTAAATGGACCTTTCTGTAGTGCTTTTCCATCCAATTCACACATCCATGTCAGCTTGCAAAGTGCTCAACTGCACACTGGGACCAACTTAGAGATTGAGGACTAAGGGACCTTGGTGATTTTGGTGTTTGACAGGGATTAAAACCAAGGATCCTGTGGGCTTGAGCCCACATCTTTAACTTCTAGACTTCTTTAACTTCCTTCCTTATGACATAAAGGTTTGTCCACGGGAGGGTTGGCGCCAAAGGCTACCCCCCAGGTACAAACATTAAATCCCTACAGTGTCCATGTTCTTGGCCAAATTAAAGTGACAGGAAGGACTGTGGTCGTACACTCGTAGTGACCCTTACTTGTGAAAACTGTAATGTTTTCTGCTGCTCAGAAGGGATATATGCTCTGTCTTAATGCTTTGAACCTAAACACACGCAGTGCCCACAGTTGCCAAGCAATTACAGAAAGCCTACTCTCTGCCTTCGGAAAACCAGAGATTGTTCTTGTTGTGCTTTTTCTTTATTTCTTTTATGTGTGGTCATGGAGTGATACAGTAAAATGTAAATGAGGAAAGCGGTTGGTGCTGTAGGTCTTCATTGTCTGAGACATTCAGGTGGTGCAGTTAAGAAAATCCATCTCCTGGCTTTGGTGATCCAGCTGGGACTCTGAGGGCCAGATGGCGAGTGCACAACAGGTAATCACAGCTCGTATGCTGACACACCGTCACGCACACAAACCTGTGACCACAACTATCTGAAGCACTTTGGATGCTGTTATAGCAACCGGCCAATCAGTCTCAGTGCCTTTTTATATCGACTCCAGCACTTGTACCCTGCATACAAGGAATGAAAAAGAGCTCAGATATACAGGTATGCTTCGGATTGTTTTTTTTCTTTTCAGACAGACACACATTAAATTAATTTTTTCATGATAAAACATTGTTGACAATCATCATATGAGAGAAATGCAGTGCAAGGTAAGGCTGCCTTGACATTTGCATGACATTGATCCGCGCACTTGCACGCACTCTGCCACGCAGGAGAGTCAGCTCGTTGCAAACTGTTGTAAACTGTGTGCAGCTTTGTGCAAGTGCGCAAAGAAAATTTTGAAATGCTCAAAATCTCTGTCACACATTAATTAAGTCTACTTCACGTGAACATTGCACAAACAATTAAAAAACACTGTGTGTGAGTACTTTGAGCAGGTGTAATCCGTTAATCACTGAAATCACCTGGTGGAGTCGGTGGCTGCAAAGAAAGCCTGGACCCTCTCACCCCTTTTGGGAATGAGTTTGAGACCTCCAAACTGACATTAATAAGAATAAAAATAATAATAATACAGAATTACAAATTGAAATATTACCACAGTGAACCACATGGCTCGCTCAGTGAATTATTCCTTATTTTTCAGCTCCATGTTCATCGCTTGAAAATAACTTTTGTTTGCTCGTACCTGTGCTTCAGACTCTCAGCCGCTTTCCTGGAAACTCAAATAGATAATTATTCTCCGCAATGTTTGTTTTTTTTTTTTTTTCTGGAAACAAACTGAAACTAAAGAGAGTCTTGGTGATCTCTTGATTCATGGAAATAAAAGTACGGAATCATTGCTCATGTCCGGGAACATTGTGAGCCAGCCACAGTGGAAATGTCTACATTAAACTGTGACCATAAACGGAACACTGAGCCATAAAAATACATTTGTTAAACACTCAGAATTTTCTGAGTCAGATAGTTGGGGTAGTAGCTAGTCATAGCTGACCACCAGTAAGAACTTATTTGCCACAACCTTAAGTCATTGGTAAAGGTGCAAAGTTGAACACAGCTGGATGCTCCAACAGCAGATTGACTCCAAACACTCATCAAATGGAATGCTGAGTAATCAAAGGGAACAGATAAGGCAACATGAAGCTTTTGGAATGGGCCACCCAAACTACTGACCTCAGTGCTGTTAAAAATTCCTGGACTGTGCTTCAACGTTGGGTCAGTGGCAGCAAACAAACAAAAGTAACTGAAATAGACCAGTTGTACAAACCAGAATTCTGCTACGTTTGATGGTGGCTGCCACAAGTGTCTGGTGAGGTTTCCCTTAGCAAAAAGTAATATACTTAAAGTTCATTTTATTAAGTATGCTTCAGTATAAGTATAGCAAGTATACTACAGACCGTGTACTGTTAGTATACTAGAAAGTACACAAATTTAATACTTTTTTCGGACTAAATTAGAAGATTTCAAGTTTTTTTTCCAACTTTATTTATAATTTTTCAGTAACACAAATACAGTTCTGAAACACAAGATATAAGAATTCAACAATCAAACATATACCCCAAACCCACCGTACGTGCCCACAGATTATATTGAATAGAACAATAAAGAAAGCAACAATCATAAGCCACACAAAAAGAAAAGGGATGCTACAAAAAATTTTCAAACTATGACACTCTGAAAAGAAAGATTACTTACATACGCCAGAAAGGGATTCCAAATATTGACAGATTTATGTTGCAAACCAGATACACTGAGCCTAATTTTCTCACACTTAAGGAAATACAATACATCTCTAATCCACTGAATGTGAGTAGGTGGACGAGCAGATTTCCAGTGCAACAATATTAGCCTTCTTGCTAATAAAGTTGTAAAGGCAATCATGTCCCTGTATACAGGGGAGATCCCAGGCAGAGAGGGATAAACTCCAAAAAGTGCAGTAATCGCCACAGGGGCAAGTGTAATACCAGACACTTTAGATGATGTATGGAAGACCTCACACCAGAAATTTTTTAAAGCCGGGCAAAGCCAGAACATGTGAAAATAATCTGCAGGGTCATGTTGACAACGGTCACAGGCTGAAGATGTCCCTTCAAATGTTTTCGCAAGCCTGGCCTTAGTGTAATGGGTGCGATGCAAAATTCTACACTGTGTGAAACAAGGTTTCGCACAAATGGAAGATTTATGAACCCGGCTTAGGATTTCCTTCCAAGTTTCGTCCAGAATAACCTCTCCCAAGTCAGTTTCCCAACTGGCCTTGACCGCCACAGAACTGTCTGGACAAAGATTAAAAATATTTAAATAAAAATATGAAATTGCCCCTCTAATAGATGGAGCGGGTACTAAAAATTTGTCAAAGTCTTGACTGTCCGGGATAGAAGGGAAACATAGAAGGGAGGAAACTTGGTATAGTTTGAAACAAATAAGAAAACCTGGGAAAAATATTCATCTTGATAGAATTTACCTTGGCCGCTATGGATAGATTAAGAAGAGACCAGCGATCCAAATCATGTTTAACTTGCAATAACAGTGAAAAGAATTTTTTTTTAAAAGGTTATTAAATGTATTTGCTATAAATATACCTAAGTAACGGAAGCCAGACTTAGCAACCTTGAATGGAAGAGTTTGTAGAGGGAATTCCTTGGCAGGTTTATTAATGGAAAAACTTTACTCTTGCCTAGATTCAATTTGTACCCAGAAACCTTACCGAAGGACTCTAATATTGACAGGACAGCAGGGATTGAGCTAGGGAGATCTGATACAAATAGCAACAGGTCATCTGCATACAGAGAAACCTTCAGCTCCACACCATTTCGAGAAATACCTGTAAATTTAGGGTGTGTCCTCAAAGCAATTGAAAGTGGTTCCATGACAATTGCGAACAATAAAGGACTAAGTGGACACCCTTGTCTGGTCAAGCGCGTCAGAGGAAAAAATTTAGAAGTATAACCATTGGTCTTAACCGCGGCCTGTGGCAACATATAAAGTAACCTAACCCAAGAAATAAATTTTTCCCCAAAGCCAAATTTACGTAGAGTGAAAAAAAGATAGTCCCATTCTACTCTATCGAAGGCTTTTTCCGCATCCAATGCAACCAAGACCTCCGAAAATGTCGAAGATGTTGAGTTATAAACCACATTAAGCACTCGTCTAATGTTAAAAAAAAGAGTGACGGCCCCGAATAAACCCTGTTTGGTCAAGGGAGATAACTGAAGGGAGAACTTTTTCCAATCTCTGGGCCAATAATTTGGACAATATCTTAAAATCTGCATTTGATAATCTAATAGGCCGATAGGAGCCGCACTGTAAAGGATCCTTGCCCTTTTTCACCAATACAGTAATACAAGCTTGGGACAGAGTTTCAGGAAGTTTTTTTTTAAGAAAAAAAAAAAAAAAAGAAGATTTCAAGTTTATAAAAGTTTGTTTTAAGTTTGCAAAAGTACACTTTAAAGTAAACAAGTACACTCATCTATATACTATCAATGTACTTGGTATATCCCTCTTGTATGCTTAAAGTATACCACAAGTGCACTTATCAATATACTGCAATTGTACTAATTGAGTCCCTAGTTTAGTTTATTTTTAGTTTATTATCATATACTTAAAGTATACTGTTATACACATTAGTTATTTCACTATTTTACTTGAGAAACACACACAGCCGCTGGTGTTCCAAAGAGGTCTCCCATCCCAGTACTAACCAGATCCTGCTCTGCTTAGCTTCTGAGATCTGGCGGGATCAGGCTGACACGGAGCAGACCGGCTGCTGTGCACAAGAGTGTGATGCATTTAAAAAATCACAAGACAGAATGTTGAAAACAAGTTTGATATATTTTCAAACATTTCAAAAACAAAGACCTATGAAATCAAGTCTGTTGTGAAAGTGTAGGGACACGGACCCACAACAGGGGGCGCAAATGAACGGACAATGGAATAAGCCAAAATATAACAATTTAATGTTGTGAAAGTGCACAACAGAGCAACAGACAACACAATTGAGATCAACAGTCAATAAGTCACGGTGACGTGTGGGCAGGCTCAAGGATAGAAGACGCCCGTCCAGAAAAGAGCCGGATCCCACACGCTTTCCACTGCCACCGGATCTGAAGCACCCCGGAGCTACCAAGCGCTGGGTCCCCAAGTGGCCACTGCCTCCGGCTGTCAGATCGGGTACTGCTGGCAGAAAGAACAGACAGGTGATGGTGGGTGCGTGAACACCCAGCAAACAGTCAGAAAGGGTGGGAAACACCTCCACCTCTCAATCACAGTCACACAGGAACAAAAACGTGCAGCGCCTGAAGGACTACTTATCAGAGGAGCGAAGACGTCGTCTCCTCCCTGCTTCCAGCTGCTGACCAGTCAAACAGGTACGCCTGCAAATGTTCAGAAAGTTGTATGACACAAAACCACGGCTGAGTGTTTACCTGATCGGTAGACGATTTCTCGGCAGCGAGGTGAAGATGCTGCCCGGCTTTTATGGAGATGTGGTTGTGGTGATGATGAGTGACAGCTGGTGTTGTTGATGAGTGACAGCTGCCACTCCCGGTTGCTCCGGCGCCCTCTTGTGCCTGAAGCCCGCACTTCAGGCAGGGTGCCCTCTGGTGGTGGGCCAGCAGTACCTCCTCTTCAGCGGCCCACACAACAGGACCCCCCCCTCAACGGGCGCCTCCTGGCGCCCGACCAGGTTTGTCCGGATGTCGGTGGTAGAAATTGGCCAGGAGGGCCGGGTCCAGGATGAAGCTCCTCTCCACCCAGGAGCGTTCCTCAGGTCCATACCCCTCCCAGTCCACCAAGTACTGGAACCCCCGGGCCTTCTGACGGACGTCCAGGAGCCGGCGTACTGTCCATGCCGGCTCCCCGTCGATGATCCGGGCAGGAGGCGGCGCCGGTCTGGGGGTGCAGAGCGGTGAAGTGTGGTAGGGCTTGATCCGTGACACATGAAAGACAGGATGGATCTGCAGTGAAGCTGGACTGAGGACTTTGAGGATGGGGAACGGTCCAATAAATCTGTCCTTAAGTTTTTGGCATTCCACTTGCAGTGGGATGTCTTTGGTGGATAGCCAAACCTCCTGCCCAGGCTGGTATACAGGGGCCGGGGAACGCTGGCGGTCTGCATGGGCCTTGGCCCTCATCCGGGCTTTCAGCAGGGCAGAGCGGGCCGTACGCCACACCCGACGGCACCTCCTGAGGTGGGCTTGGACCGAGGGCACCCCGACCTCTCCCTCCACGAGCGGAAACAATGGGGGCTGGTACCCCAAACATACCTCAAACGGTGAGAGGCCGGTGGCAGATGAAACTTGGCTATTGTGAGCGTACTCGATCCAGGCCAGATGGTTGCTCCAGGCTGTCGGGTGCGGGGAGGTCACGCAGCAGAGAGCATGCTCCAAATCCTGGTTGGTCCGCTCCGCCTGTCTGTTTGTCTGGGGATGGTACCTGGATGAGAGGCTTATGGTGGCCCCCAGTTTCCTACAGAAACTCCTCCAGACTTGCGAGGAGAACTGGGGACCACGGTCGGTGACAACGTCGGATGGAATCCCATGCAGACGTACGACATGGTGGACCAGGAGGTCTGCTGTCCCCTGGGCCGTTGGGAGCTTCGGAAGGGCCACGAAGTGGGCCGTCTTGGAGAACCAGTCCACTATTGTGAAGACGGTGGTCATGCCCTGGGACGGCGGGAGGCCTATGATGAAGTCCAGGCCGATGTGGGACCAGGGGCGGTGAGGCACAGGTAATGGCTGGAGGAGTCCCTGTGCCCGTTGGTGGTCAGCTTTTCCCCTGGCGCAGGTGGTGCAGGCCTGGACGTACTCCCGGATGTCGACTTCCATAGACACCCACCAGAAGCGCTGCCGGACCACTGCCATGGTTCTTCGCACCCCTGGATGACAGGAGAGCTTGGACCCGTGACAGAAGTCCAGGACTGCAGTTCTGGCTTCTGGTAGGACGTAAAGTCTGTTCTTTGGGCCGGTCCCTGGGTCCGGGTTCCGTGCCAGGGCCTCCCGGATGGTCTTCTCCACATCCCAGGTGAGGGTGGCCACGATAGTGGACTCGGGGATGATGGAATCCGGTGGATCTGACACCAGAACTGGTGCAATCGAGAACCGGCGTTTCAACTCCCTAAACGCGGCTTCGCACCGATCCGACCAGGTGAAGGGGACTTTGTTGGAGGTTAGGGTCGTCAGGGGGCTAGCTACCTGGCTATAGCCCTTTATGAACCTCCTGTAGAAATTTGCAAAGCCGAGGAACTGTTGCAGCTTCCTACGGCTTGTCGGTTGGGGCCAATCTCTCACCGCTGCAACCTTGGCCGGATCAGGGGCGACGGAGTTGGAGGAGATTATGAACCCCAGGAAGGACAAGGAAGTGTGGTGGAACTCGCACTTCTCGCCCTTCACAAACAGCCGGTTCTCCAACAACCGCTGCAGGACCTGACGTACATGCTGCACATGAGTCTCAGGATCCGGGGAGAAGATGAGAATATCGTCAAGGTATACGAAGACGAACCGATGCAGGAAGTCCCGCAAGACGTCATTAACCAATGCTTGGAACGTCGCGGGCACATTGGTGAGGCCGAACAGCATGACCAGGTACTCAAAGTGACCTAACGGGGTGTTAAATGCTGTCTTCCACTCGTCTCCCTCCCGGATCCGAACCAGGTGATAAGCATTCCTAAGATCCAGTTTAGTGAAAATTTGGGCTCCATGCAAGGGCGTGAACACTGAATCTAACAGAGGTAACGGGTATCGGTTGCGAACCGTGATCTCGTTCAGCCCTCTGTAATCAATGCATGGACGGAGTCTGCCGTCTTTCTTGCCCACAAAAAAGAAACCAGCACCCAACGGGGAGGTGGAGTTCCGGATCAACCCGGCAGCTAATGAGTCCTGGATGTAGGTCTCCATTGATTCGCGTTCCGGACGTGAGTGGTTGTACAGCCTGCTGGACGGGTACTCAGTGCCCGGTATCAAATCAATGGCACAATCGTACGGACAGTGCGGGGGCAGCGTGAGTGCCAGATCCTTGCTGAAGACATCAGCAAGGTCATGGTACTCAGGTGGCACCGCCGCCAGATTGGGGGGAACTAGACCCTCTTCCTTAGCTGTCACGCCGGGTGGAACCGAGGATCTTAAACACTCCCGGTGGCAGGTTTCGCTCCACTGCGTCACAACCCCAGACGGCCAATCAATCTGGGGATTGTGTTTTAACATCCATGGAAAACCCAAAATCACTCAGGAGGTAGAAGGTGTTACATAAAACACAATCTCCTCCCTGTGATTCCCAGACACAACCAATGTCACTGGTTGTGTCTGGTGTGTGATTAGTGGAAGAAGGGTGCCATCTAGTGCCCGTACCTTCAATGGTGAAGGAAGGGCCACTAGAGGGAGCCCCACCTCCTCTGCCCATCTGCTATCCAGCAGATTCCCCTCCGACCCCGTGTCCACCAGTGCTGGGGCATGAAGGGTTAGATCCCCACTCAGGATCGTAACTGGGATGTGTGCAGATTTACGGGGTTTCCCCACGTGAGTATTATGGCCCACCCTTAGCCCAGTCTCTAAGGGCGAGTGTTGCTGTTTTGACCGTTTGGGGCAGTTTTTCTGCGTGTGCTCAGTTGAGCTGCAGTACAAACATTCCCCACGGGCCAGCCTCCTTTGTCTCTGATCTGATTTTCTTTTGGCCCTGTTCGTTTCCCTAACAACGTCAGCAGGGGGAGCTGTCGTCACGTGGAGTGCTCTGGCTGTGGAGCGTGGGGAAGACGGCTCCCTTTCGGACCCGGGAGGAAGAGGGACGGCTCGTGCCTGACCACGCCCTTCGTCTTGCTCCAGTCGGCGTTCTGCTAATCGGTTGTCTAACCGTATTACCAGGTTGATAAGCCCGTCTAAATCCCGCGGCTCGTCCTTTGCCACCAGGTGATCCTTAAGGACCAGAGACAGTCCGTTTACGAAGGCGGCGTGGAGCACAACAGCATTCCAGCCGGCTTGCGCAGCTGTGATGCGGAAGTTGACTGCATACTTAGCTGCGCTCCGACACCCCTGTCTTAATGACATCAACACGCTTGAAGCAGTCTCGCCTCTATGAGGGTAATCGAACACTTGTCTGAACTCCCTCACGAACTCAGTGTATGCTGATAGAAGCCGTGAGTTCTGTTCCCAAAGCGCCGTAACCCAGGCGCGTGCCTCACCTCGAAGCAGATTAATAACATAAGCCACCCGGCTGGAGTCTAATGCGTACATGATGGGACGCTGTGGAAAGACGAGTGAACACTGCATCAAGAAGTCTGCGCACATCTCGACACAACCTCCGTACGGTTCCAGAGGGCTTATGTATGCTTCAGGGGATGGGGGGGGCGGGGTTCGTTGAACGACCACTGGTATATCTGTATGCGACACTCGGTCAGCAAGAGGAGGTGCTGCAGCAGCGCCCTGCATGTGCGCTTCCACTTGTGCGGTGAGAGCCTCCATCCTCCGATTGAGTATAACGCTCTGCTCGGTTACCAAGTCCAACCGAGCAGTGAAGGCGGATAAGATTTGCTGCAGCTCACCTAACACGCCTCCTGCCCACACCTGTGCACCCTGCATTTCCATTGGTGGTTCACTCGATGGTTGACGCCCCTCAGGATCCATGACGCTGGCCGAGAAATCCTGTTGTGAAAGTGTAGGGACACGGACCCATAACAGGGGGCGCAAATGAACGGACAATGGAATAAGCCAAAATATAACAATTTAATGTTGTGAATGTGCACAACAGAGCAACAGACAACACAATTGAGATCAACAGTCAATAAGTCACGGTGACGTGTGGGCAGGCTTGAGGATAGAAGACGCCCGTCCAGAAAAGAGCCGGATCCCACACGCTTTCCACTGCACCCCGGAGCTACCAAGCACTGGGTCCCCAGGTGGCCACTGCCTCCGGCTGTCAGATTGGGTACTGCTGGCAGAAAGAACAGACAGGTGATGGTGGGTGCGTGAACACCCAGCAAACAGTCAGAAAGGGTGGGAAACACCTCCACCTCTCAATCACAGTCACACAGGAACAAAAACGTGCAGCGCCTGAAGGACTACTTATCCGAGGAGCGAAGACGTCATCTCCTCCCAGCTTCCAGCTGCTGACCAGTCAAACAGGTACGCCTGCAAATGTTCAGAAAGTTGTATGACACAAAACCACGGCTGAGTGTTTACCTGATCGGTAGACGATTTCTCGGCAGCGAGGTGAAGATGCTGCCTGGCTTTTATGGAGATGTGGTTGTGGTGATGATGAGTGACAGCTGGTGTTGTTGATGAGTGACAGCTGCCACTCCTGGTGCTCCGGTGCCCTCTCGTGCCTGAAGCCCGCACTTCAGGCAGGGCGCCCTCTGGTGGTGGGCCAGCAGTACCTCCTCTTCAGCGGCCCACACAACAAAGTCCTTCCTTTGTGGAGAAAATTAAAGGAAAAAGTGCATGTAAAATGTAAACATAATGGTCTCTTATTTGTAAACAATGTAAACATAGCATCTTCAACTGAGAACTAACATCCTTCCTTGTCAAAAAAGGTAAAAGAAAAGTGCAAACCTTTGGAACCAGAAATAGATAATAAAATAAAAATAGTGCTGCATGCTTGAAAGATGGTACATTTTGTTGAATTAATGACTTGGTCATCTTTAAACAAACATGTTCACATTAAATCCCTGCTTTTTGTTCATGTGGCAAACCATGTTGTGTTTTAGTTGAGGTACTTAGTAAATCAGACAGGCCTGTATGTAAAGATTCACAAATTGATGTACAAAGTACTTTCCTATATGTTGTTAACAAAAACTGAAACTGTTAATGCTGTCTGGCCTGACATGATCAAAACAAAATGTGTTCTTGTTGAAACCACTGCCAAACCCTTATGAAAGGGACGCAGTGGTGTTATGTACATAGCATCATCTGTTTCAACAACAACAACACTCTTGTGTACATACAGTATGAGTAAACTTTAAGAATACTTTAAGGAGTATATTTTCAGTATATAAATAGTAAGCTACAGGCAGGGGTGGTGGACGTGGTTAATGTGCTTGGTTTCAGTTCAGAAGGTTCCGGGTTCAAATCCCACCCCTGCCACATTTCTCCATGTAATGTGGAGTTGCGTCAGGAAGGGCATCCGGCGTAAAACCTGTGCCAATTCCACATGCAGATCCACCTTGGATTTGCTGTGGCGACCAAACAAGGGAGCAGCCGAAGGGACTTACTTTAAATAGTAAGCTACAAGTAATATGCCAAGCACAATTAAAGTATAAAAAGTAAAACAGTGAAATAACCAATGTGCATAACAGTATACTTTACGTATACAATAATAAACTAAAAACAGGGACTCAAAGTATACAACTAGTACAATGGCAGTATATCAATAAGTGCACTTGTGGTATACTTTAAGCACAGCAGAGGAATATATCAAGTACATTGATAGTATATAGATGAGTGTACTTGTATACTTTAAAGTGTACTTTTGCAAACTTAAAACAAACTTTAAAATATACTTTTATAAACTTGAAATGATCGAGTTTAGTCTGAAAAAGTATTAAATTTGTGTACTTTCTAGTATACTAACAGTACACGGTCTGTAGTATACTTGCTATACTTATACGTATACTGAAGCATACTTAATAAAATGAACTTTAAGTATGCTACTTTTTGCTAAGGGTTAGTATATCTTGCTCCAAGTGCGTAATAAGTGTTAGTACTTTGTGGCAGAAAGACGTAAGGCAAGTATACTTCACTATACTATTCTTAAGTATATAAAATATAGTTTATAAAAAATCACCTTCAAGTATACTTCGGAAGAATGATGGAAGATGGCAGACGGAAGATGGCGGTGAGTCTGCGCGGTTTTTAAGACATCTCCGAAAAAAATAAGACTCCAAACTGGTTTGCTATGATATTTATGAAACTAAAACAAGACTCTTTAGTTAATTAATGAAAACACATATACTTCAGTGATAAAAACCAAAGAAGAAGACACAACACGACTTGGAAACCGGACTTCAGCTTTCATTAACCAAGGGTTAGTTAAACTTTTCAGAAATAACAATGAGCAGAGCTAAAAAAAAAGGAAGACATAAAGCGTCCCAGAATTCCAAATTCGTCAAAACCTATGATTAATGAACATGACTACGCTGATGTGAACAACTTTGAGGAGCTGGACATCGACCCGGAATTCACTCCTCTCCCAAAGACACCGATTAACAGCTCGGCTCCCAAGATGTCCTGCAGCGGTGAGCCAGAGCCAAAAATACTCATCCACCAAAACTCAGAGGACATTAAAGAGTTGGAGAAATCTGTTGAGTATTTGCACACAGAGGTTGAGGATATAAAAGAAGATAATAAAATGCTGAAAACAAAGTGTGAAAAGTTTGAAAGTGAGATTGAAAATCTACAAGAGCGTGTGGCAGATGCAGAGCGCTACAAGTGCAGGTGGTGTCTGCGTCTTATGGATTACCTGAACATGACCAGGAAAATGTCAAAGAAAAGGTGACAAGCATCTGCCAGAAAGTGGCTCCTGCACTGGAATCGAAAGTCGCTGATGGTATTGACGTGGTCCATCGGCTGGGGAGACGTGATGGCAACAAGGCCAGGGGAATCATCATTCTTTTTGCTTATCGCACTCTGAGAGATGAGATATGGAGAAGTGCCAAAAACAACTCTTTTCTGCGAAACAACAAGCTGAGCTTTGGAGAAGATCTCACAAAGGATGACAAGGATGCCAGAGCTGCGTTGTGGCCCATCATTGAAAAGGCTCAAAAAGATGGAAAAAAGGCATACTTCGTGGGACGCAAAGGCTATGTAGATGGAAAAGAAGTTCGATGCACATCTTGACTGTTGTTAATGAAGAAGAAAAATCCGCTAGTGATTTGAAGGTGGTTTATTTTCACTATATAATTTTTGTTCTCACTATGTGAAGTTGAATACATCCAGTTCATGAGGATGATAAGTGCTTTCTTTATTACCAAGCTACTATATAATACTAGTAATATTAAAAAAAAAAAAAAAAGACTACAGTTTTGGTTTTGACAGGACCAATGTTAGGAGTCATACCATACCTAAGTTAAAGTTTACATTCAGGGATTTGCCACTTCTAATCTCCGTTGAACTTCAGAACGTATTAATTTTTGTTTGTTCATTGTTTTATATTTAAACTGAAAAGTTCAGTTTCACTTTTATCAGTCAATGCAAGGGGTCTATGTGATCTGACCAAACGAAAAAGTCTATTTTTGTTTTGCAAAGGGAAAAAAAGCACAATTATTTTTCTTACAGGAAACACACTCGAAAGACGATGACGTTTCTTTTTGGACTCAACAATGGGGTGACAAAATTTATTTCAGTCATGGTTCATCTAGTTCAGCAGGCACAGCAATCCTTCTTAAAAACTTCTCAGGCCAAATTGTACTTAATAAGGCAGATGATCACAGCCATTGGTTAATTTTATTAGCAAATATTGACAACTTGAAATTCATTCTTGTAAATGTGTACGGTTATAATAACACTAAGGACAATAAACGTTTATTAGAAGAACTAACTTTACACCTGGATGATCTCAAACTAGCGTACTCTGTTGAGAATATAATAATAGGCGATGACCTCAGTTTGGTTAATGATGATTTCCTGGATAAATATCCCTCTAAATTCCTTTCAAATCATCCTAATGTGATATTTAATAACTTTTGTAATGATTTATGTCTCTCTGATGCCTGGAGATACCTCAATCCTGGAGTAACTCAATTTTCATGGTTTAGTTCTATCTATAATTCAAAATCTAGAATCAACAATTGGTTAGTATCAAATAATTTACTATGTTATGATATAAATTCAAGTATTTCTGCGGCTCCTTTAACTGATCATTGCACAATTTTCTTACAGATTGGCTCAAAAAACAGAAACCCTTCGAATAAATATTGGAAATTTAATTCAAGTCTGCTCAAAAATGAGGAATATTGTAAAATGATAAATGACATTAAATGTAATGAAGAACTTGTAACGCCGATCAGAAAATGGGAGTTTCTCAAGTTTAAAATACGTGAAGCTGAAAAAAGATTGTAAAAATTGAAAAAAGATCTTGAAAAAAAGGAAACAGACATAATAAACCAGTTAAACATTCAATGTAACAAACCCACTCTTGATGAAGATGACAAACAAATGATTTTAAAGTTACAGTCCAATCTAGATGAAATCTACCGTCATAAAGCCCAAGGGGCTTTCATTAGATCTCATGCAAAGTGGATAGAAGGAGAGAAAAATTCATCTTATTTTTGTGGGTTGGAAAAAAGTAGACAAGAGAAAAATAACCTGAAATCATTATTAATTAGTAATAAAGAAATTACAGATGATAAGCTAATCGCCAATGAAATATACAAATATTATAGTAGCCTTTATTGCTCAAAATTTTCAAAAACAGACTGTGAGGCTTTTCTAAAAGATATTGGTCAGTATATTCCAAAAATTGATGACATTTATAAAGAAACTTGTGATAGCCCACTTTCAATAGATGAACTTGATGCCGTGATTGGCCGTTTGTCCCCAAACAAAGCTCCTGGATCAGACGGTCTTACAGGAAATTTCTATAAACGTTTTTGGATCAATATTAAGGAATTACTTTATAATGTATTTTTAGAAATATTTGATACCTGTTCACTCCCAATTACAATGAGACATGGTGTAATTATCTCTATTCCAAAACCAAACAAAGATCCTAGAATTATAGAGAATCGTAGACCTGTCACTCTTAGAAACTCTGACTACAAACTTTTAACTTACATTTTTGCGACTCGGCTGCAGTCAGGGCTTTCAAATATAATTGCAGACACACAATCTGGTTTCTTGAAGGGTAGGTCTATACATAACAATATAAGACTGGTCATGGACTTAATTGAATACCGTGACTTAATTCAGGATGGTTTTATTTTCTTTCTGGACTTTTTTAAAGGCTTTGATTCAGTAGAACACCCATTTATTCTTGCTGCACTTGAACTTTTTGGTTTTGGTCCTAAATTTAAAAATCTAATTTGTGGTCTATATAAAAACATAAATAGCTGTGTTCTCCTCTCTAAGGGTTCCACTCCAAGTTTTAATGTAAATGCTGGTATTCCTCAGGGGTGCCCAGTTTCGCCATACTTATTCATCTTAGTCGCAGAATTGTTATCCATTCATATTAAAAATTGTAACAATATCCAAAGACTTAATATCCATGGAACAGAAATTGTAATAAGCCAACTAGCTGATGATACAACCTTATTCTTAAAAGATGAAAAACAAATCCCAATTGCTATCCAGGAAATTGAAAAATTCTCCAAAGTTTCAGGTCTACGTTTAAATCTTAAAAAATGTGAAATTTTGCCTCTTCACAATACTTCACTAAAAGAAATACGAGGGCTGTCAATAAAGTATAGGTCCTTTTTATTTTTTTCAAAAACTATATGGATTTCATTCATATGTTTTTACGTCAGACATGCTTGAACCCTCGTGCGCATGCGTGAGTTTTTCCACGCCTGTCGGTGACGTCATTCGCCTGTGAACACTCCTTGTGGGAGGAGTCGTCCAGCCCCTCGTCGGAATTCCTTTGTCTGAGAAGTTGCTGAGAGACTGGCGCTTTGTTTGATCAAAATTTTTTCTAAACCTGTGAGACACATCGAAGTGGACACGGTTCGAAAAATTAAGCTGGTTTTCAGTGAAAATTTTAACGGCTGATGAGAGATTTTGAGGTGATACTGTCGCTTTAAGGACTTCCCACGGTGCGAGACGTCGCTCAGCGCTCTCAGCCGCCGTCGTCAGCCTGTTTCAAGCTGAAAACCTCCACATTTCAGGCTCTATTGATCCAGGACGTCGTGAGAGAACAGAGAAGTTTCTGAAGAAGTCGGTTTCAGCATTTTATCCGGATATTCCACTGTTAAAGGAGATTTTTTTAATGAAAGACGTGCGGACGGATTGCAGCGTCGGCTCGCAGCCTCCGCGATGCTCCGCCACAGGAAAAACACCTCTGTTGGAAGCCTTAAGGACAAGTTGGAACATGTCCAGCTGTTAAACAATTTCTCATATACTCACTCCACTGAAAGCCATCAAAAGCCGCCTGGATTTTACAAATCGTTATCAACACGGAGGTGTTTTTCCTGTGCCGCCGCACCGCGTCGGCTGCGTCCCGACGCGCGGACCCGTCTGCACGTCTTTCATTAAAAAAATCTCCTTTAACAGTGGAATATCCGGATAAAATGCTCATGTAAATGGGGAATCTTCTTCACAGACTAAAGTTAATTATGGAGTTCCACAAGGTTCTGTGCTAGGACCAATTTTATTCACTTTATACATGCTTCCCTTGGGCAGTATTATTAGACGGTATTGCTTAAATTTTCATTGTTACGCAGATGATACCCAGCTTTATCTATCCATGAAGCCAGAGGATACGCACCAATTAGCTAAACTGCAGGATTGTCTTACAGACATAAAGACATGGATGACCTCTAATTTCCTGCTTTTAAACTCAGATAAAACTGAAGTTATTGTACTTGGCCCCACAAATCTTAGAAGCATGGTGTCTAACCAGATCGTTACTCTGGATGGCATTTCCCTGATCTCTAGTAATACTGTGAGAAATCTTGGAGTTATTTTTGATCAGGATATGTCATTCAAAGCGCATATTAAACAAATATGTAGGACTGCCTTTTTGCATTTACGCAATATCTCTAAAATCAGAAAGGTCTTGTCTCAGAGTGATGCTGAAAAACTAATTCATGCATTTGTTTCCTCTAGGCTGGACTATTGTAATTCATTATTATCAGGTTGTCCTAAAAGTTCCCTAAAAAGCCTTCAGTTGGTTCAGAATGCTGCAGCTAGAGTACTGACGGGGACTAGCAGGAGAGAGCATATCTCACCCGTGTTGGCCTCCCTTCATTGGCTTCCTGTTAATGCTAGAATAGAATTTAAAATTCTTCTTCTTACTTATAAGGTTTTGAATAATCAGGTCCCATCTTATCTTAGGGACCTCATAGTACCATATTACCCCATTAGAGCGCTTCGCTCTCAGACTGCGGGCTTACTTGTAGTTCCTAGGGTTTGTAAGAGTAGAATGGGAGGCAGAGCCTTCAGCTTTCAGGCTCCTCTCCTGTGGAACCAGCTCCCAATTCAGATCAGGGAGACAGATACCCTCTCTACTTTTAAGATTAGGCTTAAAACTTTCCTTTTCGCTAAGGCTTATAGTTAGGGCTGGATCGGGTGACCCTGGACCATCCCTTGGTTATGTTGCTTTAGACGTAGACTGTGTTTCATAATTATTGTATGGCCTTGCCTTGCAATGTGGAGCGCCTTGGGGCAACTGTTTGTTGTGATTTGGCGCTATACAAGAAAAAAGTTGATTGATTGATTGAGTTGATTTTAGAGATATTGCGTAAATGCAAAAAGGCAGTCCTACATATTTGTTTAATATGCGCTTTGAATGACATATCCTGATCAAAAATGACTCCAAGATTTCTCACAGTATTACTAGAGGTCAGGGAAATGCCATCCAGAGTAAAGATCTGGTTAGACACCATGCTTCTAAGATTTGTGGGGCCAAGTACAATAACTTCAGTTTTATCTGAGTTTAAAAGCAGGAAATTAGAGGTCATCCATGTCTTTATGTCTGTAAGACAATCCTGCAGTTTAGCTAATTGGTGTGTGTCCTCTGGCTTCATGGATAGATAAAGCTGGGTATCATCTGCGTAACAATGAAAATTTAAGCAATACCGTCTAATAATACTGCCTAAGGGAAGCATGTATAAAGTGAATAAAATTGGTCCTAGCACAGAACCTTGTGGAACTCCATAATTAACTTTAGTCTGTGAAGAAGATTCCCCATTTACATGAACAAACTGTAATCTATTAGACAAATATGATTCAAACCACCGCAGCGCAGTGCCTTTAATACCTATGACATGCTCTAATCTCTGTAATAAAATTTTATGGTCAACAGTATCAAAAGCAGCACTGAGGTCCAACAGAACAAGCACAGAGATAAGTCCACTGTCCGAAGCCATAAGAAGATCATTTGTAACCTTCACTAATGCTGTTTCTGTACTATGATGAATTCTAAAACCTGACTGAACCTCTTCAAATAGACCATTCCTCTGCAGGTGATCAGTTAGCTGTTTTACAACTACCCTCTCAAGAATTTTTGAGAGAAAAGGAAGGTTGGAGATTGGCCTATAATTAGCTAAGATAGCTGGGTCAAGTGATGGCTTTTTAAGTAATGGTTTAATTACTGCCACCTTAAAAGCCTGTGGTACATAGCCAACTAACAAAGATAAGTTGATCATATTTAAGATTGAAGCATTAAATAATGGTAGGGCTTCCTTGAGCAGCCTGGTAGGAATGGGGTCTAATAAACATGTTGATGGTTTGGATGAAGTAACTAATGAAAATAACTCAGACAGAACAATCGGAGAGAAAGAGTCTAACCAAATACCGGCATCACTGAGAGCAGCCAAAGATAACGATACGTCTTTGGGATGGTTCTGAGTAATTTTTTCTCTAATGGTTAAAATTTTGTTAGCAAAGAAAGTCATGAAGTCATTACTAGTTAAAGTTAATGGAATACTCAGCTCAATAGAGCTCTGACTCTTTGTCAGCCTGGCTACAGTGCTGAAAAGAAACCTGAGGTTGTTCTTATTTTCTTCAATTAGTGATGAGTAGAAAGATGTCCTAGCTTTACGGAGGGCTTTTTTATAGAGCAACAAACTCTTTTTCCAGGCTAAGTGAAGATCTTCTAAATTAGTGAGACGCCATTTCCTCTCCAACTTACGGGTTATCTGCTTTAAGCTACGAGTTTGTGAGTTATACCACGGAGTCAGACACTTCTGATTTAAAGCTCTCTTTTTCAGAGGAGCTACAGCATCCAAAGTTGTCTTCAATGAGGATGTAAAACTATTGACGAGATACTCTAACTCTCTTACAGAGTTTAGGTAGCTACTCTGCTCTGTGTTGGTATATGGCATTAGAGAACATAAAGAAGGAATCATATCCTTAAACCTAGTTACAGCGCTTTCTGAAAGACTTCTAGTGTAATGAAACTTATTCCCCACTGCAGGGTAGTCCATCAGAGTAAATGTAAATGTTAAGAAATGATCAGACAGAAGGGAGTTTTCAGGGAATACTGTTAAGTCTTCTATTTCCATACCATAAGTCAAAACAAGATCTAAGATATGATTAAAGTGGTGGGTGGACTCATTTACTTTTTGAGCAAAGCCAATAGAGTCTAATAATAGATTAAATGCAGTGTTGAGGCTGTCATTCTCAGCATCTGTGTGGATGTTAAAATCGCCCACTATAAGTATCTTATCTGAGCTAAGCACTAAGTCAGACAGAAGGTCTGAAAATTCACAGAGAAACTCACAGTAACGACCAGGTGGACGATAGATAATAACAAATAAAACTGGTTTTTGGGACTTCCAATTTGGATGGAAAAGACTAAGAGACAACCTTTCAAATGAATTAAAGCTCTGTCTGGGTTTTTGATTAATTAATAAGCTGGAATGGAAGATTGCTGCTAATCCTCCGCCCCGGCCCGTGCTACGAGCATTCTGACAGTTAGTGTGACTCGGGGGTGTTGACTCATTTAAACTAACATATTCATCCTGCTGTAACCAGGTTTCTGTTAGGCAGAATAAATCAATACGTTGATCAATTATTATATCATTTACCAACAGGGACTTAGAAGAGAGAGACCTAATGTTTAATAGACCACATTTAACTGTTTTAGTCTGTGGTGCAGTTGAAGGTGCTATATTATTTTTTCTTTTTGAATTTTTTTGCTTAAATAGATTTTTGCTGGTTATTGGTGGTCTGGGAGCAGACACCGTCTCTACGGGGATGGGGTAATGAGGGGATGGCAGGGGGAGAGAAGCTGCAGAGAGGTGTATAAGACCACAGCTCTGCCTCCTGGTCCCAACGCTAGACAGTCACAGTTTGGAGGATCCAAGAAAATTGGCCAGATTTCTAGAAATGAGAGCTGCTCCATCTAAAGTGGGATGGATGCCGTCTCTCCTAACAAGACCAGGTTTTCCCCAGAAGCTTTGCCAATTATCAATGAAGCCCACCTCATTTTTTGGACACCACTCAGACAGCCAGCAATTCAAGGAGAACATGCGGCTAAACATGTCACTCCCGGTCTGATTGGGGAGGGGCCCAGAGAAAACTACAGAGTCCGACATTGTTTTTGCAAAGTTACACACCGATTTAATGTTAATTTTAGTGACCTCTGATTGGCGTAACCGGGTGTCATTACTGCCGACGTGAATTACAATCTTACCAAATTTACGCTTAGCCTTAGCCACCAATTTCAAATGTCCTTCAATGTCGCCTGCTCTGGCCCCCGGAAGACAATTGACAATGGTTGCTGGTGTCGCTAACTTCACATTTCTCAAAACAGAGTCGCCAATAACCAGAGTTTGATCCTCGGCGAGTGTGTCGTCGAGTGGGGAAAAACGGTTAGAGATGTGCACGGGTTGACGGTGTACACGGGGCTTCTGTTTAGGGCTACGCTTCCTCCTCACAGTCACCCAGTCGGCCTGCTTTCCCGACTGCACGGGATCCGCCAGGGGGGAACTAACGGTGGCTAAGCCACCTTGGTCCGCACCGAATACAGGGGCCTGGCTAGCTGTAGAATTTTCCACGGTGCGGAGCCGAGTCTCCAATTCGCCCAGCCTGGCCTCCAAAGCTACGAATAAGCTGCACTTATTACAAGTACCGTTACTGCTAAAGGAAGCCGAGGAACAACTAAACATTTCACAACCAGAGCAGAAAAGTGCGGGAGAGACAGGAGAAGCCGCCATGCTAAATCGGCTAAAAGCTAGTAGCTACGCAACCTAGTGGATTCCTAAAAACACGCAAAGTGAATAATGTGTAAATAATTTAGAGGTGATTCAGCAGAAGGAGTGCTTTAGTTAAGGCACCAGACAGGCCATGAAGCAGCACAAGTAACGCACGGCAACAGCGAACGCACGACAACGGTGCAAAAATAAAATAAAAATCCATTAGACAGGCTGTGGAGCAGCACAGGTACGACAACAGTGCTAAAAAATAAAATTAAAATCCACTGGACAGGCTGTGGAGCAGCACAGGTAACGCACGACAACAGTGCTAAAATAAAATAAAAATCCACTGGACAGGCTGTGGAGCAGCACAGGTAACACACGACAACAGTGCTAAAAAATAAAATAAAAATCCACTGGACAGGCTGTGGAGCAGCACAGGTAACGCACGACAACAGTGCTAAAAAATAAAATAAAAATCCACTGGACAGGCTGTGGAGCAGCACAGGTAACGCACGACAACAGTGCTAAAAAATAAAATAAAAATCCACTGGACAGGCTGTGGAGCAGCACAGGTAACGCACGACAACAGTGCTAAAAAATAAAATAAAAATCCACTGGACAGGCTGTGGAGCAGCACAGGTAACGCACGACAACAGTGCTAAAAAATAAAATAAAAATCCACTGGACAGGCTGTGGAGCAGCACAGGTAACGCACGACAACAGTGCTAAAAAATAAAATAAAAATCCACTGGACAGGCTGTGGAGCAGCACAGGTAACGCACGACAACAGTGCTAAAAAATAAAATAAAAATCCACTGGACAGGCTGTGGAGCAGCACAGGTAACGCACGACAACAGCGCTAAAATAAAATAAAAATCCACTAGACAGGCTGTGGAGCAGCACAGGTAACGCACGACAACAGCGCTAAAATAAAATAAAAATCCACTAGACAGGCTGTGGAGCAGCACAGGTAACGCACGACAACAGCGCTAAAATAAAATAAAAATCCACTAGACAGGCTGTGGAGCAGCACAGGTAACGCACGACAACAGCGCTAAAATAAAATAAAAATCCACTAGACAGGCTGTGGAGCAGCACAGGTAACGCACGACAACAGGGCTAAAATAAAATAAAAATCCACTAGACAGGCTGTGGAGCAGCACAGGTAACGCACGACAACAGGGCTAAAATAAAATAAAAATCCACTAGACAGGCTGTGGAGCAGCACAGGTAACGCACGACAACAGTGCTAAAATAAAATAAAAATCCACTGAACAGGCTGTGGAGCAGCACAGGTAATGCACGACAACAGTGCTAAAAAATAAAATAAAAATCCACTGGACAGGCTGTGGAGCAGCACAGGTAACGCACGACAACAGTGCTAAAATAAAATAAAAATCCACTGGACAGGCTGTGGAGCAGCACAGGTAACGCACGACAACAGTGCTAAAAAATAAAATAAAAATCCACTGGACAGGCTGTGGAGCAGCACAGGTAACGCACGACAACAGTGCTAAAAAATAAAATAAAAATCCACTGGACAGGCTGTGGAGCAGCACAGGTAACGCACGACAACAGTGCTAAAAAATAAAATAAAAATCCACTGAACAGGCTGTGGAGCAGCACAGGTAACGCACGACAACAGCGCTAAAATAAAATAAAAATCCACTGGACAGGCTGTGGAGCAGCACAGGTAACGCACGACAACAGCGCTAAAATAAAATAAAAATCCACTGGACAGGCTGTGGAGCAGCACAGGTAAAGCACGACAACAGCGCTAAAATAAAATAAAAATCCACTGGACAGGCTGTGGAGCAGCACAGGTAACGCACGACAACAGCGCTAAAATAAAATAAAAATCCACTGGACAGGCTGTGGAGCAGCACAGGTAACGCACGACAACAGCGCTAAAATAAAATAAAAATCCACTGGACAGGCTGTGGAGCAGCACAGGTAACGCACGACAACAGCGCTAAAATAAAATAAAAATCCACTGGACAGGCTGTGGAGCAGCACAGGTAACGCACGACAACAGCGCTAAAATAAAATAAAAATCCACTGGACAGGCTGTGGAGCAGCACAGGTAACGCACGACAACAGCGCTAAAATAAAATAAAAATCCACTGGACAGGCTGTGGAGCAGCACAGGTAACGCACGACAACAGCGGTAAAATAAAATAAAAATCCACTGGACAGGCTGTGGAGCAGCACAGGTAACGCACGACAACAGCGGTAAAATAAAATAAAAATCCACTGGACAGGCTGTGGAGCAGCACAGGTAACGCACGACAACAGTGCTAAAAAATAAAATAAAAATCCACTGGACAGGCTGTGGAGCAGCACAGGTAACGCACGACAACAGTGCTAAAAAATAAAATAAAAATCCACTGAACAGGCTGTGGAGCAGCACAGGTAACGCACGACAACAGTGCTAAAAAATAAAATAAAAATCCACTGGACAGGCTGTGGAGCAGCACAGGTAACGCACGACAACAGTGCTAAAAAATAAAATAAAAATCCACTGGACAGGCTGTGGAGCAGCACAGGTAACGCACGACAACAGTGCTAAAATAAAAATCCACTGAACAGGCTGTGGAGCAGCACAGGTAATGCATGACAACAGTGCTAAAAAATAAAATAAAAATCCACTAAACAGGCTGTGGAGCAGCACAGGTAACGCACGACAACAGCGCTAAAATAAAATAAAAATCCACTAGACAGGCTGTGGAGCAGCACAGGTAACGCACGACAACAGCGCTAAAATAAAATAAAAATCCACTGGACATGCTGTGGAGCAGCACAGGTAACGCACGACAACAGCGCTAAAATAAAATAAAAATCCACTGGACATGCTGTGGAGCAGCACAGGTAACGCACGACAACAGCGCTAAAATAAAATAAAAATCCACTGGACATGCTGTGGAGCAGCACAGGTAACGCACGACAACAGTGCTAAAAAATAAAATAAAAATCCACTGGACAGGCTGTGGAGCAGCACAGGTAACGCACGACAACAGTGCTAAAATAAAATAAAAATCCACTGAACAGGCTGTGGAGCAGCACAGGTAACGCACGACAACAGTGCTAAAAAATAAAATAAAAATCCACTGAACAGGCTGTGGAGCAGCACAGGTAACGCACGACAACAGCGCTAAAATAAAATAAAAATCCACTAGACAGGCTGTGGAGCAGCACAGGTAACACACGACAACAGTGCTAAAAAATAAAATAAAAATCCACTGGACAGGCTGTGGAGCAGCACAGGTAACGCACGACAACAGTGCTAAAATAAAATAAAAATCCACTGTACAGGCTGTGGAGCAGCACAGGTAACGCACGACAACAGTGCTAAAATAAAATAAAAATCCACTGGACATGCTGTGGAGCAGCACAGGTAACGCACGACAACAGTGCTAAAATAAAATAAAAATCCACTGGACATGCTGTGGAGCAGCACAGGTAACGCACGACAACAGTGCTAAAAAATAAAATAAAAATCCACTGAACAGGCTGTGGAGCAGCACAGGTAACACACGACAACAGTGCTAAAATAAAATAAAAATCCACTGGACATGCTGTGGAGCAGCACAGGTAACGCACGACAACAGTGCTAAAATAAAATAAAAATCCACTGAACAGGCTGTGGAGCAGCACAGGTAACACACGACAACAGTGCTAAAATAAAATAAAAATCCACTGAACAGGCTGTGGAGCAGCACAGGTAACGCACGACAACAGTGCTAAAATAAAATAAAAATCCACTGGACATGCTGTGGAGCAGCACAGGTAACGCACGACAACAGTGCTAAAATAAAATAAAAATCCACTGAACAGGCTGTGGAGCAGCACAGGTAACGCACGACAACAGTGCTAAAATAAAATAAAAATCCACTGGACATGCTGTGGAGCAGCACAGGTAACGCACGACAACAGTGCTAAAATAAAATAAAAATCCACTGGACATGCTGTGGAGCAGCACAGGTAACGCACGACAACAGTGCTAAAAAATAAAATAAAAATCCACAGAACAGGCTGTGGAGCAGCACAGGTAACACACGACAACAGTGCTAAAATAAAATAAAAATCCACTGAACAGGCTGTGGAGCAGCACAGGTAACGCACGACAACAGTGCTAAAATAAAATAAAAATCCACTGGACATGCTGTGGAGCAGCACAGGTAACGCACGACAACAGTGCTAAAATAAAATAAAAATCCACTGGACATGCTGTGGAGCAGCACAGGTAACGCACGACAACAGTGCTAAAAAATAAAATAAAAATCCACTGAACAGGCTGTGGAGCAGCACAGGTAACACACGACAACAGTGCTAAAATAAAATAAAAATCCACTGAACAGGCTGTGGAGCAGCACAGGTAACGCACGACAACAGTGCTAAAATAAAATAAAAATCCACTGGACATGCTGTGGAGCAGCACAGGTAACGCACGACAACAGTGCTAAAATAAAATAAAAATCCACTGGACATGCTGTGGAGCAGCACAGGTAACGCACGACAACAGTGCTAAAAAATAAAATAAAAATCCACTGAACAGGCTGTGGAGCAGCACAGGTAACACACGACAACAGTGCTAAAATAAAACAAAAATCCACTGGACAGGCTGTGGAGCAGCACAGGTAACGCACGACAACAGTGCTAAAAAATAAAATAAAAATCCACTGGACAGGCTGTGGAGCAGCACAGGTAACGCACGACAACAGTGCTAAAAAATAAAATAAAAATCCACTGGACAGGCTGTGGAGCAGCACAGGCACGACAACAGTGCTAAAAAATAAAATAAAAATCCACTAGACAGGCTGTGGAGCAGCACAGGTAACACACGACAACAGTGCTAAAAAATAAAATAAAAATCCACTGGACATGCTGTGGAGCAGCACAGGTAACGCACGACAACAGTGCTAAAAAATAAAATAAAAATCCACTAGACAGGCTGTGGAGCAGCACAGGCACGACAACAGTGCTAAAAAATAAAATAAAAATCCACTAGACAGGCTGTGGAGCAGCACAGGTAACACACGACAACAGTGCTAAAAAATAAAATAAAAATCCACTAGACAGGCTGTGGAGCAGCACAGGTAACACACGACAACAGTGCTAAAAAATAAAATAAAAATCCACTAGACAGGCTGTGGAGCAGCACAGGTAACGCACGACAACAGTGCTAAAAAATAAAATAAAAATCCACTAGACAGGCTGTGGAGCAGCACAGGTAACACACGACAACAGTGCTAAAAAATAAAATAAAAATCCACTGGACATGCTGTGGAGCAGCACAGGTAACGCACGACAACAGTGCTAAAAAATAAAATAAAAATCCACTGGACAGGCTGTGGAGCAGCACAGGCACGACAACAGTGCTAAAATAAAATAAAAATCCACTAGACAGGCTGTGGAGCAGCACAGGTAACGCACGACAACAGTGCTAAAAAATAAAATAAAAATCCACTGGACATGCTGTGGAGCAGCACAGGTAACGCACGACAACAGTGCTAAAAAATAAAATAAAAATCCACTAGACAGGCTGTGGAGCAGCACAGGTAACGCACGACAACAGTGCTAAAAAATAAAATAAAAATCCACTAGACAGGCTGTGGAGCAGCACAGGTAACGCACGACAACAGTGCTAAAAAATAAAATAAAAATCCACTGGACAGGCTGTGGAGCAGCACAGGCACGACAACAGTGCTAAAATAAAATAAAAATCCACTAGACATGCTGTGGAGCAGCACAGGTAACGCACGACAACAGTGCTAAAAAATAAAATAAAAATCCACTGGACATGCTGTGGAGCAGCACAGGTAACGCACGACAACAGTGCTAAAAAATAAAATAAAAATCCACTAGACAGGCTGTGGAGCAGCACAGGTAACGCACGACAACAGTGCTAAAAAATAAAATAAAAATCCACTAGACAGGCTGTGGAGCAGCACAGGTAACGCACGACAACAGTGCTAAAAAATAAAATAAAAATCCACTAGACAGGCTGTGGAGCAGCACAGGTAACGCACGACAACAGTGCTAAAAAATAAAATAAAAATCCACTGGACAGGCTGTGGAGCAGCACAGGTAACGCACGACAACAGTGCTAAAAAATAAAATAAAAATCCACTGGACAGGCTGTGGAGCAGCACAGGTAATGCACGACAACAGTGCTAAAATAAAATAAAAATCCACTGGACAGGCTGTGGAGCAGCACAGGTAACGCACGACAACAGTGCTAAAATAAAATAAAAATCCACTAGACAGGCTGTGGAGCAGCACAGGTAACGCACGACAACAGTGCTAAAATAAAATAAAAATCCACTAGACATGCTGTGGAGCAGCACAGGTAACGCACGACAACAGTGCTAAAATAAAATAAAAATCCACTGGACAGGCTGTGGAGCAGCACAGGTAACACACGACAACAGTGCTAAAAAATAAAATAAAAATCCACTAGACAGGCTGTGGAGCAGCACAGGTAACACACGACAACAGTGCTAAAAAATAAAATAAAAATCCACTGGACAGGCTGTGGAGCAGCACAGGTAACACATGACAACAGTGCTAAAAAATAAAATAAAAATCCACTGGACAGGCTGTGGAGCAGCACAGGTAACACATGACAACAGTGCTAAAATAAAATAAAAATCCACTGGACAGGCTGTGGAGCAGCACAGGTAACACACGAGAACAGTGCTAAAAAATAAAATAAAAATCCACTAGACAGGCTGTGGAGCAGCACAGGTAACACACGACAACAGTGCTAAAATAAAATAAAAATCCACTGGACAGGCTGTGGAGCAGCACAGGTAACACATGACAACAGTGCTAAAATAAAATAAAAATCCACTGGACATGCTGTGGAGCAGCACAGGTAACGCACGACAACAGTGCTAAAAAATAAAATAAAAATCCACTAGACAGGCTGTGGAGCAGCACAGGTAACACACGACAACAGTGCTAAAAAATAAAATAAAAATCCACTGGACAGGCTGTGGAGCAGCACAGGCACGACAACAGTGCTAAAATAAAATAAAAATCCACTAGACAGGCTGTGGAGCAGCACAGGTAACACACGACAACAGTGCTAAAAAATAAAATAAAAATCCACTGGACAGGCTGTGGAGCAGCACAGGCACGACAACAGTGCTAAAATAAAATAAAAATCCACTAGACAGGCTGTGGAGCAGCACAGGTAACACATGACAACAGTGCTAAAATAAAATAAAAATCCACTGGACATGCTGTGGAGCAGCACAGGTAACGCACGACAACAGTGCTAAAAAATAAAATAAAAATCCACTAGACAGGCTGTGGAGCAGCACAGGCACGACAACAGTGCTAAAATAAAATAAAAATCCACTAGACAGGCTGTGGAGCAGCACAGGTAACGCACGACAACAGTGCTAAAATAAAATAAAAATCCACTGGACAGGCTGTGGAGCAGCACAGGTAACGCACGACAACAGTGCTAAAATAAAATAAAAATCCACTGGACAGGCTGTGGAGCAGCACAGGTAACGCACGACAACAGTGCTAAAAAATAAAATAAAAATCCACTAGACAGGCTGTGGAGCAGCACAGGTAACGCACGACAACAGTGCTAAAATAAAATAAAAATCCACTAGACAGGCTGTGGAGCAGCACAGGTAACGCACGACAACAGTGCTAAAAAATAAAATAAAAATCCACTAGACAGGCTGTGGAGCAGCACAGGTAACACACGACAACAGTGCTAAAAAATAAAATAAAAATCCACTGGACAGGCTGTGGAGCAGCACAGGTAACGCACGACAACAGTGCTAAAATAAAATAAAAATCCATTAGACAGGCTGTGGAGCAGCACAGGTACCACAACAGTGCTAAAAAATAAAATAAAAATCCACTGGACAGGCTGTGGAGCAGCACAGGTAACACATGACAACAGTGCTAAAAAATAAAATAAAAATCCACTGGACAGGCTGTGGAGCAGCACAGGTAACACATGACAACAGTGCTAAAATAAAATAAAAATCCACTGGACAGGCTGTGGAGCAGCACAGGTAACACACGAGAACAGTGCTAAAAAATAAAATAAAAATCCACTAGACAGGCTGTGGAGCAGCACAGGTAACACACGACAACAGTGCTAAAATAAAATAAAAATCCACTGGACAGGCTGTGGAGCAGCACAGGTAACACATGACAACAGTGCTAAAATAAATAAAAATCCACTGGACATGCTGTGGAGCAGCACAGGTAACGCACGACAACAGTGCTAAAAAATAAAATAAAAATCCACTAGACAGGCTGTGGAGCAGCACAGGTAACACACGACAACAGTGCTAAAAAATAAAATAAAAATCCACTGGACAGGCTGTGGAGCAGCACAGGCACGACAACAGTGCTAAAATAAAATAAAAATCCACTAGACAGGCTGTGGAGCAGCACAGGTAACACACGACAACAGTGCTAAAAAATAAAATAAAAATCCACTGGACAGGCTGTGGAGCAGCACAGGCACGACAACAGTGCTAAAATAAAATAAAAATCCACTAGACAGGCTGTGGAGCAGCACAGGTAACACATGACAACAGTGCTAAAATAAAATAAAAATCCACTGGACATGCTGTGGAGCAGCACAGGTAACGCACGACAACAGTGCTAAAAAATAAAATAAAAATCCACTAGACAGGCTGTGGAGCAGCACAGGCACGACAACAGTGCTAAAATAAAATAAAAATCCACTAGACAGGCTGTGGAGCAGCACAGGTAACGCACGACAACAGTGCTAAAATAAAATAAAAATCCACTGGACAGGCTGTGGAGCAGCACAGGTAACGCACGACAACAGTGCTAAAATAAAATAAAAATCCACTGGACAGGCTGTGGAGCAGCACAGGTAACGCACGACAACAGTGCTAAAAAATAAAATAAAAATCCACTAGACAGGCTGTGGAGCAGTACAGGTAACGCACGACAACAGTGCTAAAATAAAATAAAAATCCACTAGACAGGCTGTGGAGCAGCACAGGTAACGCACGACAACAGTGCTAAAAAATAAAATAAAAATCCACTAGACAGGCTGTGGAGCAGCACAGGTAACACACGACAACAGTGCTAAAAAATAAAATAAAAATCCACTGGACAGGCTGTGGAGCAGCACAGGTAACGCACGACAACAGTGCTAAAATAAAATAAAAATCCATTAGACAGGCTGTGGAGCAGCACAGGTACCACAACAGTGCTAAAAAATAAAATAAAAATCCACTGGACAGGCTGTGGAGCAGCACAGGTAACGCACGACAACAGTGCTAAAATAAAATAAAAATCCACTGGACAGGCTGTGGAGCAGCACAGGTAACACACGACAACAGTGCTAAAAAATAAAATAAAAATCCACTGGACAGGCTGTGGAGCAGCACAGGTAACGCACGACAACAGTGCTAAAAAATAAAATAAAAATCCACTGGACAGGCTGTGGAGCAGCACAGGTAACGCACGACAACAGTGCTAAAAAATAAAATAAAAATCCACTGGACAGGCTGTGGAGCAGCACAGGTAACGCACGACAACAGTGCTAAAAAATAAAATAAAAATCCACTGGACAGGCTGTGGAGCAGCACAGGTAACGCACGACAACAGTGCTAAAAAATAAAATAAAAATCCACTGGACAGGCTGTGGAGCAGCACAGGTAACGCACGACAACAGTGCTAAAAAATAAAATAAAAATCCACTGGACAGGCTGTGGAGCAGCACAGGTAACGCACGACAACGGTGCTAAAATAAAATAAAAATCCACTGGACAGGCTGTGGAGCAGCACAGGTAACGCACGACAACAGCGCTAAAATAAAATAAAAATCCACTGGACAGGCTGTGGAGCAGCACAGGTAACGCACGACAACAGCGCTAAAATAAAATAAAAATCCACTAGACAGGCTGTGGAGCAGCACAGGTAACGCACGACAACAGCGCTAAAATAAAATAAAAATCCACTAGACAGGCTGTGGAGCAGCACAGGTAACGCACGACAACAGCGCTAAAATAAAATAAAAATCCACTGGACAGGCTGTGGAGCAGCACAGGTAACGCACGACAACAGCGCTAAAATAAAATAAAAATCCACTGGACAGGCTGTGGAGCAGCACAGGTAACGCACGACAACAGCGCTAAAATAAAATAAAAATCCACTGGACAGGCTGTGGAGCAGCACAGGTAACGCACGACAACAGCGGTAAAATAAAATAAAAATCCACTGGACAGGCTGTGGAGCAGCACAGGTAACGCACGACAACAGTGCTAAAATAAAATAAAAATCCACTGGACAGGCTGTGGAGCAGCACAGGTAACGCACGACAACAGTGCTAAAAAATAAAATAAAAATCCACTGGACAGGCTGTGGAGCAGCACAGGTAACGCACGACAACAGTGCTAAAAAATAAAATAAAAATCCACTGAACAGGCTGTGGAGCAGCACAGGTAACGCACGACAACAGTGCTAAAAAATAAAATAAAAATCCACTGGACAGGCTGTGGAGCAGCACAGGTAACGCACGACAACAGTGCTAAAAAATAAAATAAAAATCCACTGGACAGGCTGTGGAGCAGCACAGGTAACGCACGACAACAGTGCTAAAATAAAATAAAAATCCACTGAACAGGCTGTGGAGCAGCACAGGTAATGCATGACAACAGTGCTAAAAAATAAAATAAAAATCCACTGAACAGGCTGTGGAGCAGCACAGGTAACGCACGACAACAGCGCTAAAATAAAATAAAAATCCACTAGACAGGCTGTGGAGCAGCACAGGTAACGCACGACAACAGCGCTAAAATAAAATAAAAATCCACTGGACATGCTGTGGAGCAGCACAGGTAACGCACGACAACAGCGCTAAAATAAAATAAAAATCCACTGGACAGGCTGTGGAGCAGCACAGGTAACGCACGACAACAGTGCTAAAAAATAAAATAAAAATCCACTGGACAGGCTGTGGAGCAGCACAGGTAACGCACGACAACAGTGCTAAAAATAAAATAAAAATCCACTGGACAGGCTGTGGAGCAGCACAGGTAACGCACGACAACAGTGCTAAAATAAAATAAAATCCACTGAACAGGCTGTGGAGCAGCACAGGTAACGCACGACAACAGTGCTAAAAAATAAAATAAAAATCCACTGAACAGGCTGTGGAGCAGCACAGGTAACGCACGACAACAGTGCTAAAATAAAATAAAATCCACTGTACAGGCTGTGGAGCAGCACAGGTAACGCACGACAACAGTGCTAAAATAAAATAAAAATCCACTGTACAGGCTGTGGAGCAGCACAGGTAACGCACGACAACAGTGCTAAAATAAAATAAAAATCCACTGGACATGCTGTGGAGCAGCACAGGTAACGCACGACAACAGTGCTAAAATAAAATAAAAATCCACTGGACATGCTGTGGAGCAGCACAGGTAACGCACGACAACAGTGCTAAAAAATAAAATAAAAATCCACTGGACAGGCTGTGGAGCAGCACAGGTAACGCACGACAACAGTGCTAAAATAAAATAAAAATCCACTGAACAGGCTGTGGAGCAGCACAGGTAACGCACGACAACAGTGCTAAAAAATAAAATAAAAATCCACTGAACAGGCTGTGGAGCAGCACAGGTAACGCACGACAACAGTGCTAAAATAAAATAAAAATCCACTGTACAGGCTGTGGAGCAGCACAGGTAACGCACGACAACAGTGCTAAAATAAAATAAAAATCCACTGTACAGGCTGTGGAGCAGCACAGGTAACGCACGACAACAGTGCTAAAATAAAATAAAAATCCACTGGACATGCTGTGGAGCAGCACAGGTAACGCACGACAACAGTGCTAAAATAAAATAAAAATCCACTGGACATGCTGTGGAGCAGCACAGGTAACGCACGACAACAGTGCTAAAAAATAAAATAAAAATCCACTGAACAGGCTGTGGAGCAGCACAGGTAACACACGACAACAGTGCTAAAATAAAATAAAAATCCACTGGACATGCTGTGGAGCAGCACAGGTAACGCACGACAACAGTGCTAAAATAAAATAAAAATCCACTGAACAGGCTGTGGAGCAGCACAGGTAACACACGACAACAGTGCTAAAATAAAATAAAAATCCACTGAACAGGCTGTGGAGCAGCACAGGTAACGCACGACAACAGTGCTAAAATAAAATAAAAATCCACTGGACATGCTGTGGAGCAGCACAGGTAACGCACGACAACAGTGCTAAAATAAAATAAAAATCCACTGGACATGCTGTGGAGCAGCACAGGTAACGCACGACAACAGTGCTAAAAAATAAAATAAAAATCCACTGAACAGGCTGTGGAGCAGCACAGGTAACACACGACAACAGTGCTAAAATAAAATAAAAATCCACTGAACAGGCTGTGGAGCAGCACAGGTAACGCACGACAACAGTGCTAAAAAATAAAATAAAAATCCACTGAACAGGCTGTGGAGCAGCACAGGTAACACACGACAACAGTGCTAAAATAAAATAAAAATCCACTGGACATGCTGTGGAGCAGCACAGGTAACGCACGACAACAGTGCTAAAATAAAATAAAAATCCACTGAACAGGCTGTGGAGCAGCACAGGTAACACACGACAACAGTGCTAAAATAAAATAAAAATCCACTGAACAGGCTGTGGAGCAGCACAGGTAACGCACGACAACAGTGCTAAAATAAAATAAAAATCCACTGGACATGCTGTGGAGCAGCACAGGTAACGCACGACAACAGTGCTAAAATAAAATAAAAATCCACTGGACATGCTGTGGAGCAGCACAGGTAACGCACGACAACAGTGCTAAAAAATAAAATAAAAATCCACTGAACAGGCTGTGGAGCAGCACAGGTAACACACGACAACAGTGCTAAAATAAAATAAAAATCCACTGAACAGGCTGTGGAGCAGCACAGGTAACGCACGACAACAGTGCTAAAATAAAATAAAAATCCACTGGACATGCTGTGGAGCAGCACAGGTAACGCACGACAACAGTGCTAAAATAAAATAAAAATCCACTGGACATGCTGTGGAGCAGCACAGGTAACGCACGACAACAGTGCTAAAAAATAAAATAAAAATCCACTGAACAGGCTGTGGAGCAGCACAGGTAACACACGACAACAGTGCTAAAATAAAACAAAAATCCACTGGACAGGCTGTGGAGCAGCACAGGTAACGCACGACAACAGTGCTAAAAAATAAAATAAAAATCCACTGGACAGGCTGTGGAGCAGCACAGGTAACGCACGACAACAGTGCTAAAAAATAAAATAAAAATCCACTGGACAGGCTGTGGAGCAGCACAGGTAACACACGACAACAGTGCTAAAATAAAATAAAAATCCACTGGACATGCTGTGGAGCAGCACAGGTAACGCACGACAACAGTGCTAAAATAAAATAAAAATCCACTGGACATGCTGTGGAGCAGCACAGGTAACGCACGACAACAGTGCTAAAAAATAAAATAAAAATCCACTGAACAGGCTGTGGAGCAGCACAGGTAACACACGACAACAGTGCTAAAATAAAATAAAAATCCACTGGACAGGCTGTGGAGCAGCACAGGTAACGCACGACAACAGTGCTAAAATAAAATAAAAATCCACTGGACATGCTGTGGAGCAGCACAGGTAACGCACGACAACAGTGCTAAAATAAAATAAAAATCCACTGGACATGCTGTGGAGCAGCACAGGTAACGCACGACAACAGTGCTAAAAAATAAAATAAAAATCCACTGAACAGGCTGTGGAGCAGCACAGGTAACACACGACAACAGTGCTAAAATAAAATAAAAATCCACTGAACAGGCTGTGGAGCAGCACAGGTAACGCACGACAACAGTGCTAAAATAAAATAAAAATCCACTGGACATGCTGTGGAGCAGCACAGGTAACGCACGACAACAGTGCTAAAATAAAATAAAAATCCACTGGACATGCTGTGGAGCAGCACAGGTAACGCACGACAACAGTGCTAAAAAATAAAATAAAAATCCACTGAACAGGCTGTGGAGCAGCACAGGTAACACACGACAACAGTGCTAAAATAAAACAAAAATCCACTGGACAGGCTGTGGAGCAGCACAGGTAACGCACGACAACAGTGCTAAAAAATAAAATAAAAATCCACTGGACAGGCTGTGGAGCAGCACAGGTAACGCACGACAACAGTGCTAAAAAATAAAATAAAAATCCACTGGACAGGCTGTGGAGCAGCACAGGCACGACAACAGTGCTAAAAAATAAAATAAAAATCCACTAGACAGGCTGTGGAGCAGCACAGGTAACGCACGACAACAGTGCTAAAAAATAAAATAAAAATCCACTGGACATGCTGTGGAGCAGCACAGGTAACGCACGACAACAGTGCTAAAAAATAAAATAAAAATCCACTAGACAGGCTGTGGAGCAGCACAGGCACGACAACAGTGCTAAAAAATAAAATAAAAATCCACTAGACAGGCTGTGGAGCAGCACAGGTAACACACGACAACAGTGCTAAAAAATAAAATAAAAATCCACTAGACAGGCTGTGGAGCAGCACAGGTAACGCACGACAACAGTGCTAAAAATAAAATAAAAATCCACTAGACAGGCTGTGGAGCAGCACAGGTAACACACGACAACAGTGCTAAAAAATAAAATAAAAATCCACTAGACAGGCTGTGGAGCAGCACAGGTAACGCACGACAACAGTGCTAAAAAATAAAATAAAAATCCACTGGACAGGCTGTGGAGCAGCACAGGCACGACAACAGTGCTAAAATAAAATAAAAATCCACTAGACAGGCTGTGGAGCAGCACAGGTAACGCACGACAACAGTGCTAAAAAATAAAATAAAAATCCACTGGACATGCTGTGGAGCAGCACAGGTAACGCACGACAACAGTGCTAAAAAATAAAATAAAAATCCACTAGACAGGCTGTGGAGCAGCACAGGTAACGCACGACAACAGTGCTAAAAAATAAAATAAAAATCCACTAGACAGGCTGTGGAGCAGCACAGGTAACGCACGACAACAGTGCTAAAAAATAAAATAAAAATCCACTGGACAGGCTGTGGAGCAGCACAGGTAATGCACGACAACAGTGCTAAAATAAAATAAAAATCCACTGGACAGGCTGTGGAGCAGCACAGGTAACGCATGACAACAGTGCTAAAATAAAATAAAAATCCACTAGACATGCTGTGGAGCAGCACAGGTAATGCACGACAACAGTGCTAAAATAAAATAAAAATCCACTGGACAGGCTGTGGAGCAGCACAGGTAACGCACGACAACAGTGCTAAAATAAAATAAAAATCCACTGGACAGGCTGTGGAGCAGCACAGGTAACACACGACAACAGTGCTAAAAAATAAAATAAAAATCCACTAGACAGGCTGTGGAGCAGCACAGGTAACACACGACAACAGTGCTAAAAAATAAAATAAAAATCCACTGGACAGGCTGTGGAGCAGCACAGGTAACACATGACAACAGTGCTAAAAAATAAAATAAAAATCCACTGGACAGGCTGTGGAGCAGCACAGGTAACACATGACAACAGTGCTAAAATAAAATAAAAATCCACTGGACAGGCTGTGGAGCAGCACAGGTAACACACGACAACAGTGCTAAAAAATAAAATAAAAATCCACTAGACAGGCTGTGGAGCAGCACAGGTAACGCACGACAACAGTGCTAAAAAATAAAATAAAAATCCACTGGACATGCTGTGGAGCAGCACAGGTAACACACGACAACAGTGCTAAAAAATAAAATAAAAATCCACTGGACATGCTGTGGAGCAGCACAGGTAACACACGACAACAGCGCTAAAATAAAATAAAAATCCACTAGACAGGCTGTGGAGCAGCACAGGTAACACATGACAACAGCGCTAAAATAAAATAAAAATCCACTAGACAGGCTGTGGAGCAGCACAGGTAACACACGACAACAGCGCTAAAATAAAATAAAAATCCACTAGACAGGCTGTGGAGCAGCACAGGTAACACACGACAACAGCGCTAAAATAAAATAAAAATCCACTAGACAGGCTGTGGAGCAGCACAGGTAACGCACGACAACAGTGCTAAAAAATAAAATAA
Source organism: Thalassophryne amazonica (assembly GCF_902500255.1). NCBI lineage: Eukaryota > Metazoa > Chordata > Actinopteri > Batrachoidiformes > Batrachoididae > Thalassophryne > Thalassophryne amazonica. The sequence continues at coordinate 1,502,534 of NC_047118.1, read as the reverse complement.
AAATCCACTGGACATGCTGTGGAGCAGCACAGGTAACACACGACAACAGTGCTAAAATAAAATAAAAATCCACTGGACAGGCTGTGGAGCAGCACAGGTAACACATGACAACAGTGCTAAAATAAAATAAAAATCCACTAGACAGGCTGTGGAGCAGCACAGGTAACACACGACAACAGTGCTAAAATAAAATAAAAATCCACTAGACAGGCTGTGGAGCAGCACAGGTAACACACGACAACAGTGCTAAAATAAAATAAAAATCCACTGGACATGCTGTGGAGCAGCACAGGTAACGCACGACAACAGTGCTAAAATAAAATAAAAATCCACTAGACAGGCTGTGGAGCAGCACAGGTAACACACGACAACAGTGCTAAAATAAAATAAAAATCCACTAGACAGGCTGTGGAGCAGCACAGGTAACACACGACAACAGTGCTAAAATAAAATAAAAATCCACTGGACATGCTGTGGAGCAGCACAGGTAACGCACGACAACAGTGCTAAAAAATAAAATAAAAATCCACTGGACAGGCTGTGGAGCAGCACAGGCACGACAACAGTGCTAAAATAAAATAAAAATCCACTAGACAGGCTGTGGAGCAGCACAGGTAACACACGACAACAGTGCTAAAATAAAATAAAAATCCACTGGACATGCTGTGGAGCAGCACAGGTAACGCACGACAACAGTGCTAAAATAAAATAAAAATCCACTAGACAGGCTGTGGAGCAGCACAGGTAACACACGACAACAGTGCTAAAATAAAATAAAAATCCACTGGACATGCTGTGGAGCAGCACAGGTAACGCACGACAACAGTGCTAAAATAAAATAAAAATCCACTAGACAGGCTGTGGAGCAGCACAGGTAACACACGACAACAGTGCTAAAATAAAATAAAAATCCACTAGACAGGCTGTGGAGCAGCACAGGTAACACACGACAACAGTGCTAAAATAAAATAAAAATCCACTGGACATGCTGTGGAGCAGCACAGGTAACGCACGACAACAGTGCTAAAAAATAAAATAAAAATCCACTGGACAGGCTGTGGAGCAGCACAGGCACGACAACAGTGCTAAAATAAAATAAAAATCCACTAGACAGGCTGTGGAGCAGCACAGGTAACACACGACAACAGTGCTAAAATAAAATAAAAATCCACTGGACATGCTGTGGAGCAGCACAGGTAACACACGACAACAGTGCTAAAATAAAATAAAAATCCACTGGACATGCTGTGGAGCAGCACAGGTAACACACGACAACAGTGCTAAAATAAAATAAAAATCCACTGGACAGGCTGTGGAGCAGCACAGGTAACACATGACAACAGTGCTAAAATAAAATAAAAATCCACTAGACAGGCTGTGGAGCAGCACAGGTAACACACGACAACAGTGCTAAAATAAAATAAAAATCCACTAGACAGGCTGTGGAGCAGCACAGGTAACACACGACAACAGTGCTAAAATAAAATAAAAATCCACTGGACATGCTGTGGAGCAGCACAGGTAACGCACGACAACAGTGCTAAAAAATAAAATAAAAATCCACTGGACAGGCTGTGGAGCAGCACAGGCACGACAACAGTGCTAAAATAAAATAAAAATCCACTAGACAGGCTGTGGAGCAGCACAGGTAACACATGACAACAGTGCTAAAATAAAATAAAAATCCACTGGACATGCTGTGGAGCAGCACAGGTAACGCACGACAACAGTGCTAAAAAATAAAATAAAAATCCACTAGACAGGCTGTGGAGCAGCACAGGCACGACAACAGTGCTAAAATAAAATAAAAATCCACTAGACAGGCTGTGGAGCAGCACAGGTAACACACGACAACAGTGCTAAAATAAAATAAAAATCCACTGGACAGGCTGTGGAGCAGCACAGGTAACGCACGACAACAGTGCTAAAAATAAAATAAAAATCCACTGGACAGGCTGTGGAGCAGCACAGGTAACGCACGACAACAGTGCTAAAAAATAAAATAAAAATCCACTGGACAGGCTGTGGAGCAGCACAGGTAACGCACGACAACAGTGCTAAAAAATAAAATAAAAATCCACTGGACAGGCTGTGGAGCAGCACAGGTAACGCACGACAACAGTGCTAAAATAAAATAAAAATCCACTGGACAGGCTGTGGAGCAGCACAGGTAACGCACGACAACAGTGCTAAAATAAAATAAAAATCCACTAGACAGGCTGTGGAGCAGCACAGGTAACGCACGACAACAGTGCTAAAATAAAATAAAAATCCACTAGACATGCTGTGGAGCAGCACAGGTAACACACGACAACAGTGCTAAAATAAAATAAAAATCCACTAGACATGCTGTGGAGCAGCACAGGTAACGCACGACAACAGTGCTAAAATAAAATAAAAATCCACTAGACAGGCTGTGGAGCAGCACAGGTAACGCACGACAACAGTGCTAAAATAAAATAAAAATCCACTAGACATGCTGTGGAGCAGCACAGGTAACACACGACAACAGTGCTAAAATAAAATAAAAATCCACTAGACAGGCTGTGGAGCAGCACAGGTAACGCACGACAACAGTGCTAAAATAAAATAAAAATCCACTAGACAGGCTGTGGAGCAGCACAGGTAACACACGACAACAGTGCTAAAATAAAATAAAAATCCACTAGACAGGCTGTGGAGCAGCACAGGTAACGCACGACAACAGTGCTAAAATAAAATAAAAATCCACTGGACAGGCTGTGGAGCAGCACAGGTAACGCACGACAACAGTGCTAAAAAATAAAATAAAAATCCACTGGACATGCTGTGGAGCAGCACAGGTAACACACGACAACAGTGCTAAAATAAAATAAAAATCCACTGAACAGGCTGTGGAGCAGCACAGGTAACGCACGACAACAGTGCTAAAAAATAAAATAAAAACGAAAGCGTTAGCAAGCTAGTTAGCTTGCCAACGCTGATGAAAGTTAGCTGATAAAAGTGCTCCGTCGCGATGTTTCGACCGTTAGAGGTCTTCTTTAGGCGTTGGAGCACGGTGAAAAAGTAAAAAAAAAAAAAAAAAAAGTAAAAAGTAAAAAAGTCTTGAAAAAGACTGTTAATTCAAAGAACTCAAACAGCTCAGTTCAAACAGCTAACAGATACAGCAGAACACCGCTGTGCTCCGGAACAGGAAGTCACAGGAAGTCAGGAATATCTCTCTACTGCCACAGGAAAAACACCTCCGTTGGAAACCTTAACGGGCAAGTTGGAACATGCCCAAGCTGTTAAACAATTTCTCAGATACTCACTTGTTGAAAGCCATCAAAAGCCACCTGAATTTTACAAATGGTTTTCAACACGGAGGTGTTTTTTCTCATGTCGCGGTGCAGACGGATTTGCCACATCGTCATGGATCCGACTTGGCAAATTTGCCCGCACGTTCTTTCATTACAAAATCTCCTTTAACAGTGGAATGTCCGCATAAACTCCTGATGCCGGCTTCTTCTGAAACTTCTCCTGGGTGAACAGAGCATTAAATTAGGAAGTTTCAGCTCGAAACAGCCAGACGGACGCCACCTCCGACCGCGCCGCGCTGATCCGCTTTGTGGGCTGTGCTTAAAGCGAAAGAAACTCCACAATCTGTCATCAGCCACTAAACTTTTCACCGAAAACCAGCTGAATTTCTCGAATAGTGTCCACACGGATATCCCTCACAGGTCCTGAAAAAATTTGATAAAGCAACGCGTGCCGTTTGCAGCAGCGTCTCAGACAAAGAGATTCCGACGGGAGGGGGAGTCCACACCTCACTCAAAGCCTGCCCACAGGCAAATGACGTCACCAACGCGTGAAAAAACTCATGCATGCGCATGAGGGTTCAAGCTTGTCTGACGTAAAAACATATGAATCAAACCCATTTATTTTTTGAAAAAAATAAAAAGGACCGCTTTTTTTTATCACAGACCTCGTAGATGTCTGCAGAAGTTCCACTGTCACAAGCCAAAATGCCAAGTTGTAATGTTCTTCTGTCATTTTTCAAGCACACAACTTGGTACTCCTTATTGTCAATTTTCTTACCATCAAATTGCAGACAAATTTTTTTGGTATATATTTTATTTGTATATATTTTCTTGTTATTTCTTGATACTTCTTAATTCTTTTCTTGTTACATTATTTTAAATAGTATTGTGTAAACTCGTATTTTTTAAAAGTGATGTGGCACTAGGTGCGGGAGGTCATGATCCAATGAAATAAACTTCAAAAAAGTGAACTATGGGTAAAAGTTCATCAAAAGCAACATCAGGAAAATTAAAGTTCTGAAAAACGTTTTGTAGTCATAACCCTACTCTACATGAAATCTTTGGAACATATGAAGCAACCAAAAGCCATCAAACTCTTCTCTCTTTTTTTGCAGTTGTCGAGCAATGATCTTTGAACCAAAAACTTCATGACCTTATCTGTGAGCTACTTCTAAAATCTACGACAGGGGTGGGCAATCATGTGCCATGAAGGGCCGAGACATTGCAGGTTTTCCTTGCTGCCATTCATATCAGCAGGTGATTTCATTGACAACCAGGTGTTTGTGTTCACGGGAGAAGCTCATCAGCAACCCACCTGCTGAGGTGATTGGTTGTGAGGAGATCTTGCGGTGTCTCGGCCCTCATTGCCCACCCCTGGTCTACAAACTCTTCTCCGGGAACTTTGAACTTTCTCTAAAGACTATGAACTTTCAAAACTATGAACTTTTCCCTGTGAACTTTAAACTTTTTTTCTAAAGACTAAAAAAAAAAAAAACACACGCTGACGCCTTCTTTTTTATTTTGTCTTGTATATCTTGTATATCTCTTTCAGTTTATAACGGTGATACTGTGACTTTTTTGTGGCCTTGTGCTTTGTTCGTTATTGTATTTGTTGAAATAAAGTTTTGGGGAAAAAAAGTATACTTCCTCAATTTTAGCAAAAAATATGTATACTCCTAGTACACATGAATAAACTTCTTTTTGCTAAGGGTTGCCTCTGATTAATGGTCTATTTGACCCCATGGACTGACACCTGTCCACTGTTACTTCTCCTCATCCTTCTGTGCCTCTTCCTATACCTTACAGGACTGGACTAAGCAGGTTTAGAAAATGAATGAATGAATGTTTGAAACAGTAAACTTTCCAAATGACCCTCATATCTGTTGTTCAATCCTCCTTTGTTGGAAATATTCGACAAAGTCCCAAAATTTGTAAATGGTCAGCTGTAAATATAAACTCATGCAAGTTTGCTGCTTGTGAGGTGCAGATCTTCATCCAGCTGCAGAAGCCGTGTGGTGGCTCAGGTGTGTGCAGAAGATGCTGAGCACTCAAAGGTTACAGCACGCTGCAGGCTGCATGCATATCCATGATGGAAGCAGCCACATTCTTTGCCTTTTTGTGTGATTTGAACTCTACTATATAAATTAACATATTGACTCTTTTTCTGTAAAGCAGTGCACGGATACAACGGCTACATTCAGTTTTATCCATAATTTTCCATCTAGTGCTCATGTTGTAAAAGTAGCAAATATAATTGTGCTCTTTTGTGCACTCATGGGTGTGTCAGTTTAAAAAAGGAGGTGTGGTTGAGCACAGTGCTAATAACTTACTATATATTAGGGTATCAGAATACTCAGTAAGCATTTCGTAGGAGTCAACCAGTACCCAGATGATCTATGATTTCCAACACTGTGCAGCATCATGAGGCAGCTGGACCCTGGTAACCAAGAAGAAGAAATTCCCGAGAAAATCCACAGAAGACAGCGGATATACAAAAAAAATGTTAGTGGAGGACCAGGGGACCATGTCGTTGTACAAATGTACTACAAAACCATTTAAAAATGTCCACCATTGCAAAATAGAAATGTTCCAGCCATACATGGGTATGTGCATATGTACATCATTTCTGAACATCAGAGTCAAAGGACAGGTAAGATGGTGGTGGCGTGGTACATCTGAATGTTGTCCCTGCTACTCACTTGCTTACGTCTAGAATGTACTACAGTAATGGTTGGGTAGTAGGTTCCTAACTTACTGTGCATCCAGAAAGTATTCACAGCACTTCACATTTTCCACATTTTGTTATGTTACAGCCTTATTGCAAAATGGAGTAAATTCATTTTTTATCCCTCAAATTCTACTCACAACACCCTGTAATGACAACATAAAACTTTTTAAAATGTTTTGCAAATTTATTAAAAATAAAAAACTGAGAAATCATGTGTATGTAAGTATTCACTCCCTTTGCTCAATACTTTGTTGATGCACATTTGGCAGCAATTCCAGCCTCGAGTTTTCTTGAATATGATGCCACAAGCTTGGTGCCCCTATCTTTGGACAGTTTGGTCCATTCCTCTTTGCAGCACCTCTCAAACTCCATCAGGTTGGATGGGGAGCGTCGGTGCACAGACATTTTCAGATCTCTCCAGAGATGTTCAGTCAGATTCAGGTCTGGGCTCTGGCTGGGCCACTCAAGGACATTCACAGAGTTGTCCTGAAGCCACTCCTTTGATATCGTGGCTGTGTGCTTAGGGTCATTGTCCTGCTGAAAATAAACCAGCTACCCAGTCTGAGGCCAAGAGTGCCGTGGAGCAGGTTTTGGCTTCCATCTGGCTACTCTACCATACAGGCCTGATTGGTGGATTGCTGCAGAGATGGTTATCCTTCTGGAAGGACTCCAGTTAAACTGTAGAAACATCTCAAGGATGATCAGTGAAAACAGGAGGCACCTGAGCTCAGTTTTGAGCTTCATGGGAAAGGCTGTGAGTACTATATACATGTGTCTGTGTAGGTTCTCAGTCACCCGGGTCATAGTCTTTGTGTCATTTTTTCGTAATGACTGCACTGTCAGATCAGTTTTCATTCAGGATATTCTCAGTGAGGAGGGGTAGGAATTTTGTATTGAAAAGTTGTGTTTGAAAAAATAATTCTCAAAGTTCTTTCAAAATAAAATATTGTTTATCAGCCAGATACTCAAAAGTCTTTTTTCCAAAACAGTTGCTATGTGACCCCAGCTAGTTATATTACAGACTGTCTATAAGAATGGCCTAAAACTTTTAGCAGTATTAAAATCCAAGTTCTAGTGGGGTCCACATGGACCCCAGGTCTACTGGACCACAATGGAAATGAATTGTTTTCAATATATTGTGTTTTCTGAGTATTTAATGTGCACTATTTGTTTCATCCATCCATTTTCTACACCTGCTTACTCCAGTTAAGGGTCCCAGCAGTCACCGGGGCATGAGGCCGGGCACACCTGCCCAGGGCACCAGTCTGTCACAGGGCTGTTGTCTAATATTGTTCATTATTTTTTGAAATAAACTCAGTCATTCAATACTGATTAATAAGTCCCACCATGTGTACTGATGTGTGTAATGGAAGTCTTGGATCCCATCAGATTTTTATGATTATTGTTTTTATTTCTCACATCTGATCCAGTAATACTGGACTAACCCAATCCAAAATATCAGTTCAGCGCACCGCAGCCTGTTGCCCATCCACATGGAGACGGGTTTAGGCATATCCACAAATTTTTGCATTGTGTCGGTGTTTCGTCCACACAGAACCAGTGTTTTCAGAATCCAAAACCGCTGCTTTTTGAAAACGGGTCCCAGAGTGGATAAATCTCAAAATGCCACCTTTGCGTTTTTGTGTGTACGGCCAATATGCAACTTTTGTGAAACGATGGTGTCATCTTCTTCTTCTGTGTTTGTATACAGTGTGCAAGCTTTATGGGCATGCTCCACGTCTTCTTCTCTGTTTTTTTTTTGGGGGGGGGGGGTGTGCTACAGCGCCACACACAGGCCTGACACATATACCGCAGCATTTTCAGTGGTTTATGGAAAATTCCATTTCCGTGTGGAAACAGGAATGTGTACTTGGACACTCTCTAAATGCAGTTGCGCTATGCGCTTCAGATCGAGATTGTGACCTCTACATTTTGTAATGTGCTGAAGTGAAATTTCCATCACGGTGTCCGTCAGTGTGCGCGGACGAATCGCCCAAAGCCTTTCCATTCATCTTTAATGTTGCAGAGGAGTTCATAATCAGGATGTGCAGTAATGAGACATGTTGACAGTCAGGCGTGATGTCTTACTGTCAGCTGACTTTAGGTGAATCCCTCCTTCACATTGCACCCCCCCCCCCCACACACACACACCTCTTCCAGCTCACTGAACTCAGTAAAATGTCTTTCTGACTAAATGATGGTTTTTTTTTTTTTTGCATGGTGGGAGCGTTGTCATGGAAACAGCAGTCCCCACCCCAGAGCCCAACCCTCTGACTTTTCTCAACAGTCCACAATCCGGTGCGCTGTCACGTGCACGTGCACAAAGGCTGCACGTCTGCACAGCACCGTTCAGGCTGTCAGCACGCTGCAGGTTATGAACACGTCTATCTGCATCCCTCCTCCTCCATTTTCGCCCGTCTCCACGTCGACACACATTCTGCATGCAGCTTTCTCCTCTTCAGTCCAGGTTTTCTTGCTGTAGCCTCCTCCTCCTCCTCTCTGGCATCTCCACTTGTTTAATCCTCTCCTCCTCCTCCTCCTCTGCCATTCCCTTGGACATCTGAGCTTCCTTCTCTTTCTGCTTCAGTGCCGGAGATGCAGAACGATACCCGTGGAAATTTCTAGGGTTTAAACGGAGATGCAAACCACATAACAAATATGTTTTTAAGAAGAGGTGGTGGAAAGCAGGCAGGCGCTCCCGCGTCACATCCAGCAAAACAGGGCCACCATGAAGAATTCATGACAAAGTGGCTGAATAATTACACACGACCTAACACTCAGCAGAAAGACTGAAGGAGAGGAACAAAGGGCTCAGGCTGCTTCTGTCCAGGTAGACTTCCACGCTAATCAAATATAATGTGCTCTCGGACTGCCTGAGGCCTTATATTTTATATATAGCACAGCGTCTGGCTCGGGTGGCAGCTACGTTAGCACCGGCTCTCCAAAAACCCAGGACACTGAACGGAGGCTGGATGATACATATCCTTTATTTCCATCATCATTGCTGCAGCCACAATGTAAATGTACACATTCGTCGACATCCTGTGACCTAATCCGGCGAACAACCGAACCCCTCATTCACCTTCTCAGCTTCAGCCAATATAAAAGTAAACCTCTGGAATAAATTATATATATATATATATATATATATATATATATATATATATATATATATATATTAAAAAAAAATCAATCAAAAATAAAAAAAGAACACCACTACAACATAAACAAAGTCTTTTCATCATTTTTGACCACTGAGATAAACCATTAAGTCTCCATTGAGTCGTTGTTAGTAGTGTTAGCATCAAGTTCATCGTCAGATTTTGCTTTTAAGCATCATTTATATAATTTTTCATTGCATCGAGTTGACATCATTTGTGTTAATATAAGCATGCAAACATGTTTGTTCTTCCCCCCATAATCATTCGGAACAGTGCTAACCCGAGAGGACAGTGGGGGGTGGGGCGGGGGGGCACACAGAAAGAAAGAGGGTGAGATAGATGGACGTGAGGTAGATGAGGGAGAGAGAACAGAGTGAGAAATGGACAGGTGTGGGGGAGAGAGGGGAGGGGAGGAGAGAGCAAGAGTAATCAGGGAGGAGAGGGAGTGTGACAGACAGAGGGTGAAAGTGGGTGACCCACCCTGGGTTTTGGGGTCTGTCACCAGACAGGAGCACAGGAGAGCAGTTATGGATCCTTGAGACAAATGGATCAATATAATATCCGTGATCAATGCACTCCACAGAAATACTTCAGGGGCTGATGTGGGACATGTGGCCCACGTTTACCCGATCAGGCATGCTGGTAAGTCTCCCTGCACTAACATGGTCCAGAGTTAAAGGGGAGCTCCTTCACAATTGCACCTGTCAAAACAGTTTTGCATCTCACAGCATGGCAAAATATCAAACGTGCAAAGGTGAGCGCCGTGCCGAAATTCAGAGACAAGACGTCGTCCTCTGAGTCTGGGACAAAAAAAAAAAAAAAAAACACACAAAAACAATGGAAACACAAAGGTGATTCATGACTTGTCTTGAAATTGTATGAACATTTCTAACTGTGAACATTTGAGAAGTGTGATGAAAAGCTGCTGCAGCTCCTAAACCTTCAATTGGGTGCAGCCCGCTGTCAGTAGACATTCTGGTGATACACTGCACCGAAAAACACTGAGTTTATTTCCCAAACTGGCAGTGAACACAACACCTAATACATGCACCCATGTCTGGGTTTGGGCTATGTGCTGGAATACTGTGCATTCAGATGAAGCACACGAGTGCAAGACGGCTACGCGCACACAATCCTCCAAATGAAAACGGTGTTTTGATGTTTCTGGTTGCAAATGTGAAGGAGAGGCCCCCAGAAAGATGTTACATCCCTCCCCTGCAACATACACACACACACACACTCACGCATGCACAATTCTTCTCCTCAGTGAATCCAAGCGTGTGTCAGTGAGCGGGGCAGGACCAGAGGGAAATAGCAATGATAGCAATCGGAGTAGCTGTAGTGAGGTGTTGCAGTGTTGTTTTGCTGAGGTTACAGTCGTAGTGGCGGTGACTGACATGGCTTTACTTGTATAAGTCTGTATTGTTCACACAAAAAGGGCAGGAATCCCAGGTGCTTGTTTTCTCACACCTGCTCCTTGTTTTAAATTCTCTGCAGGCAGTGGTTCCCAAACCTCAGGCATGCAACGACTTTAAGGGCGGCTGAAAAATGTGCAATGAAGATGTAATTACTTTGATTCATGCTGGGACTATTAAAGGGGTTGTTTTGTGCAAAAGTTGCTTCTCATCTAGTTTTTACAGTTGAGTAAGGCCAGGAGTTTGTGTAAAATTTTCTCACAATTCTACAACTGTCAGCAAAATATAGGCCTGAAAAGATTTGTTTTATCCGTCTGTGACATATGTAACAGAAATCCTTAAGTGAGCTGTGGTTTGCTTTGGGACACACCCAGTATGTCAGTCTGTGTTCTGGGTGTCCAGTCCATAGGACAGACAGAGAGATATCCCTTCTTGAAAAAAAAAAGAAAAAGAGTAGGTGTGGCCAGCAGCTCCTTTACATTTAAAGCAACAGGCAAAGAAAAAGTTTGTTTCTTACATGACTGACATTACTGCTGTGTTGCACGCTGTATGTTGCATTGGTGAACTGTTGGTGCAAATTATTGATGGATGTTAAAAACGAATAATTTGCACCGCATCAGGTTATGTGGTAACACATCACGCAATCCAAGAGACACTGACATCGTTTACCTGCTAAACACATTCAAAACAGACAAAACGTATAAAAAAATAATAATAATAATTCAATTAGCTCATCCAATAACTTGCCTTCCTTTTTTTTGCCAAAATTGGAGTAACTTTATTTTTGGACCCTTGCAATGAGTGAAATCAGCCTTTCGCATCATTTTTGCTGTTTTACTACATTACTTTAAATTTTGGTCATAGGTAGTTGAACAACACCTCTTTGGAATCGTTATAGTCAGAGAAATAATGTGGTATAGTTTGATTGGACCTTTTAAAAATAATATAATAATAAATAATATAATAATAATAATAAGAAGAATATCTTACTATATTCATCACTTTGCTTTTTTACACATACATTTTTGTGTTGTCATGTTATTTTGACACTGGGTTGTAAGTGTTGTTTAGTCACCTTAGATCATCCTGCTTCATTCTAAATTTAAGGGTTAAATGAACTTAATAAATGGTTTTAGACTAGTCAACTAATAAAAAATACTGAACTAGTCAGATGTCAGCTAGTCATAGTGGACTATTATGACTAGTCATCCCATCCTTCATCAAAACTGGGTGCAGGCCTGTGATGTTGCACTTTGATGTAAACCCCGGAAGATAAATACGGCACTTCTGGACAATGAAAGGACAATTTGCTGACATGTGGCTTCTAAAAAAAAGTTAGCACGTGAAAGCACAAAAATAGAATAAAGGAAAAAAGGGCAACATAGGAACTTTGTGATCCCTGGTCCAAATAAACAAACAAACAAGACAAACAAGGTCACAGACCTGGAAATAGATGTTTTTGGATGCATCATCTGAGTCTTTAAAGAGTAAATTTAGCTACAAAACTGGTATCTTCTTTTCTGACACCTGGTGACCCACATTATACTGCTGATAAAAATGTATTAATGGGACCACGGCTTATTCAGAGAGAAAGAAAGCATGCAAAATGGAAGATGCTGCATGCATCAGGTGACACCCGTGATGATGCTTATCAGAGCCGTCAGATCCTAAAATTGTTCATTCTGAGCAAAACTGTAGCAAGCATTTTGTATTTTATGCAAAAGACAGCGCACGACATGTACGGGTACGCCTTCATTTACTAATGACTTATTTACTGACTTAATTAATTGCACATTACGAGTGAACTGATGCAGTTGGAGGTGACGTTTGGTAACCACTGCTTTAAGGTAAATAACAACAACAACAACAACAACCCATCACGAACACACCAACATGTCAGCCTGTCAGCTTTTCTTTCAAACAATTATTTTGCAGCACATTCTGAATGAAATCAAAACACAACCACCACATTTCATTTTCAGTCAGTGACCCATCTGTTTCTGTTTGTTTACACAAGTCACTAAAAGAAGTACACAATCAACACAGTTACTTATACCAGGCAAAGGTTTGGAGAGGCAGGTGGAATGATTTTTTAACAGGTGTGACGTATACTCTGGAAAATATAGTAAAATAGCTGCAAAACACAACTGATATTCATAATGTATTAAACTCACAAAACTAGTGTCTTTTTCACTTCTACGACTGAAAAATTTGACAATCAACAATCAAGCAAGTGAACTGAAGGAGCTAGCTTGTTAGCTTCGTGAGAATTGGGAAGCTAACAAGCTAGCTCCTTCAAATTTTGCATGAGTGAAAAGAAACTAGTTAGAGAGTTTAATACATTGTGAACGCACAATGTATTTTGCAGTTATACCAGCTAAATCAAAGCGAAATAAAAGTGGGAGTTCTTTATGCATTAATGTTAGCAATAGGCTACATATAATGGAGTTGTTTAGTCAATATATTGATAGTTAAATTATGTGACTGTATGATTTAACAGAAACCTGATACACCACCTAAACAAACTTAAATAAGGTAAATAGGAGACCTCATTAAACACATTTGAAAGAGTTTCAACTTCAGTGAACCTTTTGAAATGTGATTCATCATTAAAATAAAATTTCAATGCCCATTTCAGCCTAGGTCTATCAATATTCAATTTCAATATTAGATATGGTCAAGGATAGGGAAGTGTGGGCTGAGCGGCTTGATCTGCTGCCACTGCAAACGGAGACCCAGTGAAGCATTAGGAAATGAATGAATGAATGAGTAATATGGTTATAGCATAACCACCTTAGCCTATCTAATGGCTGCTGTCGTCTTTGTAAAGGACTGCATTTCTTTGTGTTGAACACTAGAGGGCAAATCACCCATTTTATGGACATTATACAAATGGTATGTAGAAAGCATGCAGGAGCGCAATGAGGCGTGTACGGCACACGTGGCACACACTCACACACATACAGCAGGACTCCTCGCTAACACGTGGGATCAAAGACGTGTTCAGTTTGAAAATGGAGGCAGGGACGGAGGACGGGAACGGCGGAGGGCAGCGAGCACAAAACGTGTCTTTCACACACACACACACAGACAGACACACACACACACACACAAGGTCACAGTGACACACACACACCCACAGGGACACACACAAATACAAAACAAACACACCCACAAATACGGAAAACCACACTGATAAAAGCAACAAACAACGGACACGTGAGTCCTTCTACAGGCAAGATGTGGACTTTTTTGTTGTTCTTTTGTTTTCTCAGTTGAATCTTCACCACGACAATGTCTTGAGAAGGGAAACGGAAGAGTACAGAGCTGACGGAAAAGGAAAACAAGACGGTGATATCCGTCCAAACTGGTCCGTCCCTAAACATGGGGTTTGACCCGTGTTCGGAAAAGGTCTTCCCGTTGATTAAATTGTCTTTCAGAAGACATCCTCAGTGGGTCCTCATGTAGTACACCAACACCAGTGGAAACCATAACAAAAACCTAAGTCATCAAAAGTGCCACAGATGAGCACCAGGACAACAAAAAGCATGAGACGCAGGGAGGGACACGTTTGAAGGTCATGTAACATGCTGAGACTGATGGATCAATCCTCAGTTCGTGCGCCTTTTGACATCAATAATGAGTGGCAGGGACACTGCGTTATCTTCCCCTGGATTAAAAACAAAAAACCCAGCAGGTCTGACAACCCACGATGCACCGAGGAAGCGTCCAAAGCCACCGTGAGAGTTTTGTCCTGCTAACCGCCATGTGTGAGATGTTGTCCCATAAAGCACCCGGCGTACCAGTGTCCCAACACGATGTTCTTCAACAGCCTGTACAGGGGCGGATCCTTTGGTCCCGGTTGGAATGACTGTTTCTACGATGGTTCTCTGATTAGTCGAGAAAGAAAAGTCACATGGCGCTTCTGCTAGATGAAACAGTCGACTAATCTGAAGCACACGTGGACGATGGACATTCTACTGTACAAACTGTGTGTGTGTGTGTGTGTGTGTTGTGGAGCGCCCCCCCGCTACATCACAAAGATAAATCCCAACATCAGTCCTACGATTTGGTGTCGGTGAAGGTGTGTGGAGCTTCTGAGGTGATGGACTTGGTTTTATGTTTTTCATGTTTCTTGGTAACGGCAGCTCAGGAATCAGAGGATTTATTAGCAGGAGCAAAAACGGCGCTAGCAGCCGGAAACACGAGCAGCATCTCAGCGTCTCTCTTTCTTTGATGGAGAGAATTATTCACAGATGAGCAGGAGGAAAAGAAAGTCTGGAGCTGGCGAGGCGGTAATGACCTGAGGAAAGAGGGGAGATGGAGAAGAGGCAGATTAAGGAAGTGTAACGCAGCTCTGGTGGTGATGGTGTGTGTGTGTCTGTGTGTTACATAACACCGTAACGACGGCCATTACACAGGACGAGCCTACATCTAACAGCTGATGCTCCGTCACACACATGCGCTTTGGTCACAGTCTTCCAGAACAAACCAAGTCTGATCTAACTGGGTTTTTTCAGGCGCCTCTGTATTAAATCAAATCAAATCAAATCAATTTTATTTATATAGCTCCAAATCACAACAAACAGTTGCCCCAAGGCGCTTTATATTGTAAGGCAAGGCCATACAATAATTACAGAAAAACCCCAACGGTCAAAACGACCCCCTGTGAGCAAGCACTTGGCTACAGTGGGAAGGAAAAACTCCCTTTTAACAGGAAGAAACCTCCAGCAGAACCAGGCTCAGGGAGGGGCAGTCTTCTGCTGGGACTGGTTGGGGCTGAGGGAGAGAATCAGGAAAAAGACATGCTGTGGAGGGGAGCAGAGATCGATCACTAATGATTAAATGCAGAGTGGTGCATACAGAGCAAAAGAGAAAGAAACACTCAGTGCATCATGGGAACCCCCCAGCAGTCTAAGTCTATAGCAGCATAACTAAGGGATGGTTCACGGTCACCTGATCCAGCCCTAACTATAAGCTTTAGCAAAAAGGAAAGTTTTAAGCCTAATCTTAAAAGTAGAGAGGGTGTCTGTCTCCCTGATCTGAATTGGGAGCTGGTTCCACAGGAGAGGAGCCTGAAAGCTGAAGGCTCTGCCTCCCATTCTACTCTTACAAACCCTAGGAACTACAAGTAAGCCTGCAGTCTGAGAGCGAAGCGCTCTATTGGGGTGATATGGTACTACGAGGTCCCTAAGATAAGATGGGACCTGATTATTCAAAACCTTATAAGTAAGAAGAAGAATTTTAAATTCTATTCTGGAATTAACAGGAAGCCAATGAAGAGAGGCCAATATGGGTGAGATATGCTCTCTCCTTCTAGTCCCCGTCAGTACTCTAGCTGCAGCATTTTGAATTAACTGAAGGCTTTTTAGGGAACTTTTAGGACAACCTGATAATAATGAATTACAATAGTCCAGCCTAGAGGAAATAAATGCATGAATTAGTTTTTCAGCATCACTCTGAGACAAGACCTTTCTGATTTTAGAGATATTGCGTAAATGCAAAAAAGCAGTCCTACATATTTGTTTAATATGCGCTTTGAATGACATATCTGTTGTGTGGGCCGCTGAAGAGGAGGTACTGCTGGCCCACCACCACCAGAGGGCGCCCTGCCTGGAGTGCGGGCTCCAGGCACCAGAGGGCGCTGCCGCCTTATGGGAGCAGCCTGGGTGACAGCTGTCACCCATCACTGGACACAGCTGTTCCACTCAGCACAGAGGTATATCAGGAGGACGGCGTCTCCACCTCAGTGCCGAGATATCGCCTTTAGACTGAGGTAACGTACTCTGCATTTATATTCTGATTAAAAGACTTGTTAAACCTTTTCAGGACTGCTGATTACTGAAAGCTAAATTGCTTGGATAAGTACTCACCTGCCTGCCATATTGTGACTAGAGGTGGAGGCGGCTTCTCCCCTCTCCGTTACTGGGTGCTGTCGCATCCACGCCTGTGTTGTTGCTCTCTCCCGCCAGCAGTACCGGATCCGACGAGCGGAGGCAGTGGCCACCTGGGACTTCGGGACTTGGCGGTTCCAGTATTTCCAGGGTTCGGTGGCAGAGGAGATCTGGGTGGTTTCGGTTCGACTGAGACGGACGTCTCCTACCTTCGAGCCTGCCCACACGACACCAGCGGATTCGACCCCAAATTGTGATTGTTGTATTCATTGTGCTCGTTTCACAATAGTAAACCTTCCCCCATTGTCCGTTCATTGCGCCCCCTGTTGTGGGTCCGTGTACCTACACTTTCACAACAGGATATCTCAGCCAGCGTCATGGACCCCGAGGGGCGTCAACCGGCTGTTGAACGGCCAATGGAAGACCAAGGCGCGTCGGCGGCTTCGGGAGGGGTAATCGGTGAGTTGCAGCGGATCCTCACCGCTTTCACCTCTTGGATCGATTTAATGACCGAGCAGCACGTTCTCCTAAACCGCAGGGTGGAGGCTCTCGCCGCACAAGTGGAGGCGCGCCCTCCGGGCGCCGCTGCGGCTCTCCCTCCCGAGGACCCTGCGCGTGAAAGTGACGTTCCACTGGTCGTTCAACGGTCCCTTCCTCCGTCCCCAGAAGCATACATAAGCCCTCCAGAACCGTACGGAGGCTGTGTGGAGACGTGCGCGGATTTTCTGATGCAGTGTTCGCTCATCTTCGCACAGCGTCCCGTGATGTACACGACTGATGCTAGCAAAGTAGCTTATGTAATAAATCTGCTTCGCGGGGAGGCACGCGCTTGGGCTACAGCGCTCTGGGAGCAGAACTCACGGCTCCTTCATACATACGTTGGGTTTGTACGGGAGCTCAGAACGGTGTTCGACCATCCCAACAGAGGAGAGTCCGCTTCAACCGCGCTACTGTCAATGAGACAGGGGCGTCGGAGCGCAGCTGCCTATGCAGTCGCCTTCCGCATCGCGGCGGCGAGATCCGGCTGGAATAGCACTGCCCTCCGCGCCGCCTTTGTAAACGGACTGTCATTGGTCCTAAAAGAGCACCTGGTGGCGAAGGACGAACCGCGGGACTTAGACGGGCTCATCGATCTGGTCATGCGACTTGACAACCGGTTAGAAGAACGCCGTCGGGAACGAGGCGAAGGGCATGGCCAGGCACGCGTCGTCCCTCTCCCTTCCGGTTCCGATCGAGCTCCGCCTTCCCCACGCTCCACAGCCCCTGCGCTCCGTGGGGTCACAGCTCCCCCTACTGACGAAGCTAGGGACACGAGTAGGGCAACATTTAGGGCACCAGATGCACAGAGGAGATGGACCCACGGAGCGTGTCTTGTTTGTGGTTCAATAGAGCACCATGTGAGAGACTGCCCCGAGCGGTCAAACGCCAAACGCCCGCCCCTAGAGACTGGGCCAGGGGTGGGCCAAAACATTCACGTGGGACACACCCACATTGCTACACGACTCCCAGTCACGATCCTGTTTGAGGATTCAACCCTGAAGGCCCCAGCACTGGTGGACACGGGCTCTGAGGGGAATCTGCTTGACAGTAGATGGGCCAGGGAGATAGGGCTCCCTCTGGTGGCTCTTACCTCGCCTGTGCAGGTTCGGGCGCTAGATGGCTCCCTACTCCCACCAATCACGCATAAGACACCTCCAGTAACTCTGGTGGTGTCAGGTAACCACCGGGAGGTGATCGAGTTCTTTGTGACTCAGGCCACCTCCCGTGTGGTTTTGGGTTTTCCCTGGATGCTAAAGCACAATCCCCGGATCGATTGGCCGTCCGGGGTAGTGGTTCAGTGGAGCGAAACCTGCCATCGGGAGTGTCTAGGTTCCTCGGTTCCTCCCGGCTCCCAAGCTAAGGAGGAGGTCCGAGTCCCGCCCAATCTGAAGGCGGTGCCGGCGGAGTACCATGACCTCGCTGACGTGTTCAGCAAGGATCTGGCTCTCACGCTTCCTCCCCACCGCCCGTATGATTGTGCCATTGATTTGGTTCCAGGCAGTGAGTTCCCGTCCAGTAGGCTGTACAACCTCTCACGGCCGGAGCGTGAATCAATGGAGACCTACATCCGGGACTCATTAGCTGCCGGGTTGATCCGGAATTCCACCTCTCCGATGGGTGCAGGTTTCTTTTTTGTGGGTAAAAAAGATGGCGGGCTTCATCCATGCATTGATTACAGGGGGTTGAACGAAATCACGGTTCGCAACCGATACCCGTTGCCCTTGTTGGATTCAGTGTTCACCCCCTTGCATGGAGCCAAAATCTTCACCAAGCTGGATCTTAGGAATGCGTATCATTTGGTTCGGATCCGGAAGGGAGACGAATGGAAGACGGCATTTAACACCCCCTTAGGTCATTTTGAGTACCTGGTCATGCCGTTCAGTCTCACTAATGCTCCCGCGACTTTCCAAGCGTTGGTAAACGATGTCTTGCGGGACTTCCTGCACCGGTTCGTCTTCGTGTATCTAGACGATATACTCATCTTTTCCCCGGATCCTGAGACTCATGTCCGGCATGTCCGTCAGGTCCTGCAGCGGTTGTTGGAGAACCGCCTGTTTGTGAAGGGCGAGAAGTGTGAATTCCACCACACTTCTTTGTCCTTCCTGGGGTTTATCATCTCCTCTAACTCCGTCGCCCCTGATCCGGCCAAGGTTGCGGCGGTGAGAGATTGGCCCCAACCCACAAGCCGTAGGAAGCTGCAACAGTTCCTCGGCTTTGCTAATTTCTACAGGAGGTTCATTAAGGGCTACAGTCAGGTAGTTAGCCCCCTGACAGCCCTGACCTCACCAAAAGTCCCCTTCACCTGGTCGGATCGGTGCGAAGCCGCGTTCAAGGAGTTGAAACGGCGCTTTTCGTCTGCACCAGTTCTGGTGCAGCCCGATCCTAGCCGCCAGTTTGTGGTTGAAGTGGATGCCTCGGACTCAGGGATAGAAGCGGTGCTCTCCCAGAGCGGGAAGACCGATAAGGTCCTTCACCCGTGTGCCTATTTTTCCCGCAGGTTGACCCCCGCTGAACGGAACTATGACGTCGGCAATCGGGAACTCCTTGCTGTGAAAGAGGCCCTCGAAGAGTGGAGACATCTGTTGGAGGGAACAGCCATGCCATTCACGGTTTTCACTGACCATCGGAACCTGGAGTACATCAGGACCGCCAAGCGGCTGAACCCCAGGCAAGCCCGCTGGTCACTGTTCTTTGGCTGTTTTGACTTCCGGATTACCTACCGTCCCGGGACCAAGAATCAAAGATCGGATGCATTGTCCCGGGTGCATGAAGACGAAGTCAAAACGGAACCGTCGGATCCCCCGGATCCCATCATCCCGGAGTCCGCTATCGTGGCCGCCCTCACCTGGGACGTGGAGAAGACCGTCCGGGAGGCCCTGACCCGTGACCCGGACCCCGGAAACGGACCAAAGGACAGACTATACGTCCCACCAGAGGCTAGGGCTGCAGTCCTGGACTTCTGTCATGGTTCTAAACTCTCCTGTCACCCTGGGGTGCGAAGGACCGTGACAGTCGTCCGGCAACGCTTCTGGTGGGCATCCCTGGAGGCCGACGTCCGGGACTACGTCCAGGCCTGTACCACCTGCGCCAGGGGCAAGGCCGACCACAGAAAGACCTCAGGGCAGCTACAGCCACTGCCCGTGCCTCATCGCCCCTGGTCCCACATCGGCCTAGACTTTGTCACGGGTCTCCCGCCGTCCCAGGGACACACCGTCGTCTTCACGATAGTGGACCGTTTCTCCAAGGCGGCCCACTTCGTGGCCCTCCCGAAGCTCCCAACGGCCCAGGAGACAGCAGACCTCCTGGTCCACCACGTCGTCCGTCTGCATGGCATACCATCAGACATCGTCTCCGATCGCGGTCCCCAGTTCACCTCGCACGTCTGGAGGAGCTTTTTCCGGGAACTGGGGGCCACGGTCAGCCTCTCGTCTGGGTACCACCCCCAGACCAACGGGCAGGCAGAGCGGGCGAATCAGGAACTGGAGCAGACACTTCGCTGTGTGACAGCCGCGCACCCGACGGCCTGGAGTACCCACCTGGCCTGGATCGAGTACGCCCACAACAGCCAAGTGTCATCAGCCACCGGCCTCTCCCCGTTTGAGGTGTGCTTGGGGTATCAGCCCCCCTTGTTTCCGGTGGTTGAGGGAGAGGTCGGTGTGCCCTCGGTCCAGGCCCACCTACGGAAGTGCCGTCGGGTATGGCGTGCCGCCCGCTCTGCCTTGTTGAAGGCCCGGACGAGGGCGAAGAAACATGCAGACCGGCGGCGGGCCCCGGCCCCCAAGTATCGTCCTGGGCAGGAGGTCTGGTTGTCCACCAAGGACATTCCTCTGCAGGTAGACTCACCGAAACTTCAGGAACGGTACATCGGACCTTACAAGATCCTCAAGGTCATCAACCCCGCCGCAGTGAGGCTCCAGCTTCCGGCCTCACTGCGGATCCATCCAGTTTTTCATGTTTCCCGGATCAAGCCCCTTCACACCTCACCCCTCTGCACCCCGGGTCCGGCGCCGCCTCCTGCCCGGATCATCGACGGGGAACCGGCTTGGACTGTACGCCGGCTCCTTGATGTCCATCGGATGGGCCGGGGTTTTCAATATCTGGTGGACTGGGAGGGGTACGGTCCCGAGGAGCGCTCCTGGGTGAAGAAGGGCTTCATCCTGGACCCGGCCCTCCTGGCCGACTTCTACCGTCGCCATCCGGACAAGCCCGGCCGTGCGCCAGGAGGCGCCCATTGAGGGGGGGGTCCTGTTGTGTGGGCCGCTGAAGAGGAGGTACTGCTGGCCCACCACCACCAGAGGGCGCCCTGCCTGGAGTGCGGGCTCCAGGCACCAGAGGGCGCTGCCGCCTTATGGGAGCAGCCTGGGTGACAGCTGTCACCCATCACTGGACACAGCTGTTCCACTCAGCACAGAGGTATATCAGGAGGACGGCGTCTCCACCTCAGTGCCGAGATATCGCCTTTAGACTGAGGTAACGTACTCTGCATTTATATTCTGATTAAAAGACTTGTTAAACCTTTTCAGGACTGCTGATTACTGAAAGCTAAATTGCTTGGATAAGTACTCACCTGCCTGCCATATTGTGACTAGAGGTGGAGGCGGCTTCTCCCCTCTCCGTTACTGGGTGCTGTCGCATCCACGCCTGTGTTGTTGCTCTCTCCCGCCAGCAGTACCGGATCCGACGAGCGGAGGCAGTGGCCACCTGGGACTTCGGGACTTGGCGGTTCCAGTATTTCCAGGGTTCGGTGGCAGAGGAGATCTGGGTGGTTTCGGTTCGACTGAGACGGACGTCTCCTACCTTCGAGCCTGCCCACACGACACCAGCGGATTCTACCCCAAATTGTGATTGTTGTATTCATTGTGCTCGTTTCACAATAGTAAACCTTGTTATTCACCTTCCTCCATTGTCCGTTCATTGCGCCCCCTGTTGTGGGTCCGTGTACCTACACTTTCACAACAATATCCTGATCAAAAATGACTCCAAGATTTCTCACAGTATTACTAGAGGTCAGGGTAATGCCATCCAGAGTAAGGATCTGGTTAGACACCATGTTTCTAAGATTTGTGGGGCCAAGTACAATAACTTCAGTTTTATCTGAGTTTAAAAGCAGGAAATTAGAGGTCATCCATGTCTTTATGTCTGTAAGACAATCCTGCAGTTTAGCTAATTGGTGTGTGTCCTCTGGCTTCATGGATAGATAAAGCTGGGTATCATCTGCGTAACAATGAAAATTTAAGCAATACCGTCTAATAATACTACCTAAGGGAAGCATGTACAAAGTGAACAAAATTGGTCCTAGCACAGAACCCTGTGGAACTCCACAATTAACTTTAGTCTGTGAAGAAGATTCCCCATTTACATGAACAAACTGTAATCTATTAGACAAATATGATTCAAACCACCGCAGCGCAGTGCCTTTAATACCTATGGCATGCTCTAATCTCTGTAATAAAATTTTATGGTCAACAGTATCAAAAGCAGCACTGAGGTCTAACAGAACAAGCACAGAGATGAGTCCACTGTCCGAGGCCATAAGAAGATCATTTGTAACCTTCACTAATGCTGTTTCTGTACTATGATGAATTCTAAAACCTGACTGAAACTCTTCAAATAGACCATTCCTCTGCAGATGATCAGTTAGCTGTTTTACAACTACCCTTTCAAGAATTTTTGAGAGAAAAGGAAGGTTGGAGATTGGCCTATAATTAGCTAAGATAGCTGGGTCAAGTGATGGCTTTTTAAGTAATGGTTTAATTACTGCCACCTTAAAAGCCTGTGGTACATAGCCAACTAACAAAGATAGATTGATCATATTTAAGATCGAAGCATTAAATAATGGTAGGGCTTCCTTGAGCAGCCTGGTAGGAATGGGGTCTAATAAACATGTTGATGGTTTGGATGAAGTAACTAATGAAAATAACTCAGACAGAACAATCGGAGAGAAAGAGTCTAACCAAATACCGGCATCACTGAAAGCAGCCAAAGATAACAATACGTCTTTGGGATGGTTATGAGTAATTTTTTCTCTAATAGTTAAAATTTTGTTAGCAAAGAAAGTCATGAAGTCATTACTAGTTAAAGTTAATGGAATACTCAGCTCAATAGAGCTCTGACTCTTTGTCAGCCTGGCTACAGTGCTGAAAAGAAACCTGGGGTTGTTCTTATTTTCTTCAATTAGTGATGAGTAGAAAGATGTCCTAGCTTTACGGAGGGCTTTTTTATAGAGCAACAGACTCTTTTTCCAGGCTAAGTGAAGATCTTCTAAATTAGTGAGACGCCATTTCCTCTCCAACTTACGGGTTATCTGCTTTAAGCTACGAGTTTGTGAGTTATACCACGGAGTCAGACACTTCTGATTTAAAGCTCTCTTTTTCAGAGGAGCTACAGCATCCAAAGTTGTCTTCAATGAGGATGTAAAACTATTGACAAGATACTCTATCTCCCTTACAGAGTTTAGGTAGCTACTCTGCACTGTGTTGGTATATGGCATTAGAGAACATAAAGAAGGAATCATATCCTTATCTGTCTATCTGTCTGTCTGTCTATCTATCTATCTATCTATCTATCTATCTATCTATCTATCTATCTATCTATCTATCTATCTATCTATCTATCTATCTATCTATCTATCTATCTATCTATCTATCTGTCTGTCTGTCTGTCTGTCTGTCTGTCTGTCTGTCTGTCTGTCTCTCTGTCTCTCTGTCTCTCTGTCTGTCTGTCTCTCTGTCTGTCTGTCTGTCTCTCTGTCTGTCTGTCTCTCTGTCTATCTATCTGTCTGTCTATCTGTCTATCTGTCTGTCTGTCTGTCTCTCTGTCTGTCTGTCTATCTGTCTGTCTATCTCAGAGTTATTACAAATACATTAATTTAAATATTTTGGTGACCTTGAATGCTTTGAAGTTATACAGAACCGGGGCAGAGCTTCTTCTACCTGTGCAAGCAAAAGATTGTCTTCCTGATTCAACTTTCACGTCATTACGTGTTTAACTTTTCATTCATTTAATGTCAAAATATAGAAGGAAACAACTCTTTCAAATAATCAGAGTGGCTCATAACTGAGCCTTAGTTTGATTTTGAAGAGCAGCAGCAGGTGTGGGTCTGCAGAGAGGACAGGTGACCTGTAAGGACGGGACATTTAACCAGAGGAAGTCTCCTGTACAGCCTCCTCAGTGGACTTGTTGGAGCAAGCATTTTTGAGGGTGGGGTGTTTTTTTTTTTCTTTCAGTGGGATTATGCGCTTTGTGCTGTCGGTGTAAAAGGCCAATTATACGCTGCTCCTAAACAGGCAGTATTGGCGTTAAAACTGTGTGGGTGACAAAAAGGGAAGAAGAAGAAATCGGAGGCTCACACTATTAATCGGAATGAGGACTGTCCACCACGATGTGCGGCTTCGAGGAAGGTGTTGTCGCACTCTTTGACACAAACGTACCGATTGCTTTTTCCTGCAAAGACAAAGATGTTACAACAAAGAGACACTGATTACTCATTACACTGATATTTGAGTACAGTGTTAACTTAATTATATACATCACATTTAAAAATGATTCACTCTCTTGGGGCTTTAACATTTTTTTCCAGTTCTTCATCTGTCATATTTTAGCATTTAATGAGATAAAAAATAATAAGATGAGCTTCACTCATGGTATAGTGAGTCCCAAACAGGAAGTTCCAAATTTTGAGTCCACAGTGAAACAGGAAATGTCAAATGTCAAACCCTTCCTGGCATGGATGGAGCTACAGCGGAGGCCTGATTTGCACTGGACGCCCCTGAAATCTGTTTGGACACATATGATTGACATGTCACGGCACCACAAGTCTGGTTGAAAAGAGCTGCATTTTGAAATCAGTGACTCATACTGACTGCTAGGTTCCTTCTGTCCAATAGTTGGTGCTGTGTACCACAAAAAGTTCTAATCCACCTTAGTAGAAGAAGACAAATGTTTGCCTCAGATTTGAACTGAACATGTCGTTTGAACTAATAATGACTAATAATGACACCAAAGTTATATTGGTGAGTAAATGACCATATTTTACGCCAGAAATGAGGTCCAGGTTGTTAAAGCGGCATTTCTCCTTTAATTCGGGTTGTCTTATATATGCATGTTTCTCCAGTGATTTTTTTTAAATGAGCAGGCAGCTGTCTATTAAATAACCCCTTAATTTTGCTCTCTGAGTGACACCAGGATGATGCATTTCACTTGAGAATACCGATACCACAGAGTGTTTCTGAACTGTACTCAAACGTATTGGAACTCTTGGTATTTCACACATTTTGATTTGTTTATGCCATTTCAAATACAAATAAATAAATAAATAAATCTTACATTATCATCCTTAAACTCAAACTGAAAGCAAATGCCTACAACTTGATAGAAATTAATTAAAAATATAAAATCCATCTTCCTGATGAAGTGGTGTAGAGGAGGATTTTCTTAAAAAGAAGACTTGATAGTTCAGCTACAATTTTCCAAAAAGTACATCTGAGATGAAAGCCTAGATTTGATGTTTTGGTGAAAGAAACTTTTGCATTTCTTCATAATTGATGGAAATAAAGTCCAAGAAATATTCAGTGACTTGGAAATGTTCATGTTTCTATCCCCTGACTTGTCTGAAGAAAACTGGCAATAAAACTGATTATTATTTACAGGTTTTATCAACTTTTAGAGATCTGCTTTCAGTTTGAGTTTGAGGAAGATACTTTTAGAAATTTTTAATCTTTATATATACAAAAAGCACTCCGTAAAGTTAGGACATCTTACTATTCATCACTAATTGAAGAAAATAAGAACAACCCCAGGTTTCTTTTCAGCACTGTAGCCAGGCTGACAAAGAGTCAGAGCTCTATTGAGCTGAGTATTCCTTTAACTTTAACTAGTAATGACTTCATGACTTTCTTTGCAAATAAAATTTTAACTATTAGAGAAAAAATTACTCATAACCATCCCAAAGACATATCTTTATGTTCGGCTGCTTTCAGTAATGCTGGTATTTGGTTAGACTCTTTCTCTCTGATTGTTCTGTCTGAGTTATTTTCATTAGTTACTTCCTCCAAACCATCAACATGCCTATTAGACCCCATTCCTACCAGGCTGCTCAAGGAAGCCCTACCATTAATTAATGCTTCGATCTTAAATATGATCAATCTATCTTTATTAGTTGGCTATGTACCACAGGCTTTTAAGGTGGCAGTAATTAAACCATTACTTAAAAGCCATCACTTGACCCAGCTATCTTAGCTAATTATAGGCCAATCTCCAACCTTCCTTTTCTCTCAAAAATTCTTGAAAGGGTAGTTGTAAAACAGCTAACTGATCATCTGCAGAGGAATGGTCTATTTGAAGAGTTTCAGTCAGGTTTTAGAATTCATCATAGTACAGAAACAGCATTAGTGAAGGTTACAAATGATCTTCTTATGGCCTCAGACAGTGGACTCATCTCTGTTCTTGTTCTCTTAGACCTCAGTGCAGCTTTTGATACTGTTGACCATAAAATTTTATTACAGAGATTAGAGCATGCCATAGGTATTAAAGGCACTGCGCTGCGGTGGTTTGAATCATATTTATCTAATAGATTATAATTTGTTCATGTAAATGGGGAATCTTCTTCACAGACTAAGGTTAATTATGGAGTTCCACAAGGTTCTGTGCTAGGACCAATTTTATTCACTTTATACATGTTTCCCTTAGGCAGTATTATTAGATGGCATTGCTTACATTTTCATTGTTACGCAGATGATACCCAGCTTTATCTATCCATGAATCCAGAGGACACACACCAATTAGCTAAACTGCAGGATTGTCTTACAGACATAAAGACATGGATGACCTCTAATTTCCTGCTTTTAAACTCAGATAAAACTGAAGTTATTGTACTTGGCCCCACAAATCTTAGAAACATGGTGTCTAATCAGATCCTTACTCTGGATGGCATTACCCTGACCTCTAGTAATACTGTGAGAAATCTTGGAGTCATTTTTGATCAGGATATGTCATTCAAAGCGCATATTAAACAAATATGTAGGACTGCTTTTTTGCATTTGCGCAATATCTCTAAAATTAGAAAGATCTTGTCTCAGAGTGATGCTGAAAAACTAATTCATGCATTTATCTCCTCTAGGCTGGACTATTGTAATTCATTATTATCAGGTTGTCCTAAAAGTTCCCTGAAAAGCCTTCAGTTAATTCAAAATGCTGCAGCTAGAGTACTGACAGGGACTAGAAGGAGAGAGCATATTTCACCCATATTGGCCTCTCTTCATTGGCTTCCTGTTAATTCTAGAATAGAATTTAAAATTCTTCTTCTTACTTATAAGGTTTTGAATAATCAGGTCCCATCTTATCTTAGGGACCTCATAGTACCATATCACCCCAGTAGAGCGCTTCGCTCTCAGACTGCAGGCTTTCTTGTAGTTCCTAGGGTTTGTAAGAGTAGAATGGGAGGCAGAGCCTTCAGCTTTCAGGCTCCTCTCCTGTGGAACCAGCTCCCAATTCAGATCAGGGAGACAGACACCCTCTCTACTTTTAAGATTAGGCTTAAAACTTTCCTTTTTGCTAAAGCTTATAGTTAGGGCTGGATCAGGTGACCCTGAACCACCCTGAACCTTATTTATGCTGCTATAGACGTAGACTGCTGTGGGGTTCCCATGATGCACTGTTTCTTTCTCTTTTTGCTCTGTATGCACCACTCTGCATTTAATCATTAGTGATTGATCTCTGCTCCCTTCCACAGCATGTCTTTTTCCTGGTTCTCTCCCTCAGCCCCAACCAGTCCCAGCAGAAGACTGCCCCTCCCTGAGACTGGTTCTGCTGGAGGTTTCTTCCTGTTAAAAGGGAGTTTTTCCTTCCCACTGTCGCCACGTGCTTGCTCATAGGGGGTCGTTTTGACCGTTGGGGTTTTTCTGTAATTATTGTATGGCTTTTGCCTTCAATATAAAGCGCCTTGGGGGAACTGTTTGTTGTGATTTGGCGCTATATAAATAAAACTGATTTTGATTCGATTTATATATATATATATATATATATATATATATATATATATATATATATATATATATTTTTTTTTTTTTTTTTCTTATATTTGAAATGGCATAAACAAATTAAAATGTGTGAAATATCAAGTGTTGCCATACCTTTGGAGGGCACAGTATCCTAACCTTATGATGAGTGCAAAATGAGTGTGGTTTTATTTAAGAATGTTTAATTTTCACTCTTGCTGCACTTTGCATGAAATCATAGTCATATTATATATCATAATCAGAATAATTTGGCCATATTGTACAGCCCTACTGTCAACTAGCTGAAAACTTTGAATATTAAAAATGCTTAAAGTGGCAGAGGGTTAAGAGGGCTGTAATTAGGGGGTACTGTGGTGTGGAGCTCCCCAGAAGCTGGAAGGCAAAGAAAGAGAAATGCTTAAAAGGTGATGAGTCGGGGGGGGGCACAGAAGCTGACAGGCAAAAAACAAAAATGTTTAAAAAGATGGGGGGTCTGGGGGGGCGGAGCTCCCTCAGAAGCTGAAAGGTTTTAGCCATGCTAATGCTCCCCTGAAGCATTTACTCAAAAAAAGTCAGAAAGACCTAAATGACATGGTGAGATGCTGAAGAGCTTCACTCGTTCATGTCTGCAACTTCTACATATTAAATTTCCTATAACGAGTTTTCTTGGCTTTGATCAGAGAATAGACATGAATCCTGTAAAACAGACAGACTGACAGGTGATAACTGAATCCATCCCCACCAGATTATTAACAAAATAACTCAAAAACAATAAAGTCTTATATCTTGTAACTCACCAAATTAAAAATGGTATACGAGGTCTATTAGATAAGAAACCGACACTTTTATTATTTTTTTTTAACTATATGGATTTGAATGACATGCGATTACACCAATCATGCTTGAACCATCGTGCGCATGCGTGAGTTTTTTCACGCGTGTCGGTGACATCATTTCCCTGTGGGCAGGCCTTGAGTGAGATGTGGTCCAGCCCTCTCGGCTGAATTCCTTTGTTTCACACGCTGCTCCAGACGGTGCGCGATGCTTTATCAAAATTTTTTCTGGACCTGTGAGGAATATCCGAGTGGACACTATTCGAGAAATTTAGCTGGTTTTCTGTTGTGAAAGTGACGTGACACGGACCCACAACAGGGGGCGTTAATGAACGGACAATGGATAAGCCAAAAAGTAACAATTTAATGTTGTGAATCGCACAACAACGTACAGACAATAACAATATGGTGACTGTCAATCATACACCAGGTGACGTGTGGGCAGGCTCGACGATAGAAGACGCCTGGAGAGAGAAGAGCTGGATCCCCACACAGCTTCCACCGCCAACGGAGCTGAAGAACACCGGAGTCGCCAAGCCCTGCGCCCCAGGTGGCCGCTGTCTTCAGCAGTCAGACCCGGTACTGCTGGCAGAAAACAGAGACAGTCCAGATGAGTGTGAGTTCGCACACTCAGTAATCCCACAGTCTGTATTAAGTAAAGGAGGGAAAACCTCCACCTCCAATCACACACACTCGTGCAGCTCCTGGTCAACCACTTATCTGAGTTGGGGTGTGAGGCGAAGCCGTCGCTGCCACACCAAACGCCAATCCTCCAGATAAGGACACACTCCAGGAAAACGGCTGCAACAGAAGTTCAGGTTATTACACACAAAGTGTTAGTCAGCAGAGAAATTACCTGAATGGTAGTTGATTTCTCGGCGAGGAGGTGGAGTTGCAGTCCGGTCTTTGTAGTGGTGGTGATGGGTGACAGCTTGTGTTGATTGATGACAGCTGTCACCTCCAGCAAAGCCGACGCCCTCTCGTGCTTGAAGCCCGCACTTCAAGCAGGGCGCCATCTTGTGGTGGTGGGCCAGCAGTACCTCCTCTTCAGCGGCCCACACAACAGTTTTTGGTGAAAAGTTTAACGGCTGATGAGAGATTATGGGGTGTTTCTGTCGGTGTAAGGACTTCCCACGGAGCAGGACGTCGCGCAGCGCTTCCAGGCGCCGTCGTCGGCCTGTTTCGACCTGAAAACATCCTAATTTAAGGCTTAATTCACCCAGGACATCGTGAGAGAACAGAGAAGATTCAGAAGAGGCCGGCATGAGGAGTTTATGTGGACATTCCACTGTTTAAGGACATTTTGTAATGAAAGACGTGCGCCGAGTCGTTTCCGTGACGACTCGGCGAATCTGTGTGCGCCGCGACAGGAAAAACACCTCCATGTTGAAAACCATTTGTAAAATTCAGGCGGCTTTTGATGGCTTTCAACAAGTGAGTAACTGAGAAATTGTTTAATAGTTTGGGCATGTTCCAACTTGCCCGTTAAGGTTTCCAACGGAGGTGTTTTTCCTGTCGCGACCCCCCGCGGTCGGGTCCGGCCCGACATGCGACTCTGCCCGCACGTTCTTTCATTACAAAATGACCGTTAACAATGGAATGTCCGAATAAACTCCTCATGCCGACTTCTTCTGAAAGTTCTCTGTTCTCTGACGACTTACTGCATCAACAGAGCCTGAAATGTGGAAGTTTTCAACTTGAAACGGTGAGACGCTGCCGCCTCGAAGTGCAGATCGCCGTCAGGTGCCGTGGGCCGTCCTTACGGCGACACTACCAGACCAAAATCTCTCATCAGCCGTGAAAATTTTTACCGAAAACCAGCTGAATTTATTGAATGGTGTCCACTCAGTTGTGCCTTAGAGTTTTGAAAAAATTTTTATCAAACAAAGCAACAGTCTCTGAGCCATTCCTAAACAATGAAAAAACGACGAGAGGGTGGACGACTCCTCACTCAAAGACTGCCCACAGGCGAATGACGTAACCGACAGGCGTGAAAAAACTCTTGCATGCCCACGAGGGTTCAAGCATGTCTGACGTAATCACACGTGATTCAAATCCATATGGTTTTTGAAAAAAAATAATAAGGTCGGATACTTTTCTAACAGACCTCATATAATGAGGACAACGAACAATAATGAAATCACTGTGAAGACCTGGTTAACCCTTTAAGGGCTTAAAGGGTTCAATACAATCAAATATCATTAGAAACTGCAGGAGGCCACGCAAAAAAAAAAAAAAAAAAAAAAGATGTGGTGTTATTGACCCAAAAGTTGGAGTGTCTGGTTTTGTGATTGTCCATTCATGTCTCTGGGTTCTCAGCATTTGACACTGGAAGATACTTGGGAAGAGCGGACTGAGCTGTGAGGTGTTTTGGTGATGCCAATATCTTTTAATAAAGGTTCAAGTCTTCAGGGTCCTGGTCCTGTCTGTCTTACTGGGTGGTTGTGAGACTTGGATGTTCAGTCAATGACTGGATGTCTTTGTTACCTCGTGTCTTCAGACAATCCTTGTTTACTGCTGGAATGACTGTGTCAGACAAATGGTGACGTAGGGAGACTCAGATGAGGAGTGTCACTTGCTTTGTTAAGCCCTTTTCACACCGGGCCTGCGTCGAGTTGCATTGTGCTGCGTATCGAGCACGCCGGGACAGCTGCATCGTGAAAAAAAAATGCTGGGCACAGGGGGAACCTTGTTTAGTGGTTTTGAAGCTTCACCGCCAGCAAAGTTCAGTGAGATGAATAAAATCTATATATATACTGATAACAAAACATGAAAGAACTGGCGTAGGATAGCATACAATTGCGTAGGCATGGTGCACAGTAGCATAGTGTTGTGTAGACTTGCATACAGTAGACTTCCGAAGAGCCCTGGACTGCCGAATGTCCATTTTGTGGACTCCTTTGCGTCCCTCAGCGTAGTTGGTACGCCGCATTACGCAATTCTACATTGGCCCGGTGTTAAAGGGACTTTAGGAAACGACAAGTTCAACATTTTGGTGATGTGGCACTTTTCTCTAGGCGTGATCCAGCATGCCTCAGTGTTGTGGACCCCAGCGGCTGGAGAAGGTCCAGCACTATCCTACGTGTCATCTGCCTGTGACCAATAGATAATGGTTACTGATGATGGTAGATGGTGGATAGATAGATGGTTATTTTCGAGAGGGGGGTATAGGCCAGTTGTGTGCCTGAGTGGTTGCCATCCAGAACCCAATGTGGTCCTGTCATGTGGTGGAAGCATCAACACCAACCCATGTCCCCAAAGAGCAGTAATGTATTTTTAAAGGTGAAATGTTCACCCATTTTTATGTATTCATAAGTATGAGATATGCAGACATTTCAATTATCTCTCAGCACACATTAAATGAGACTAAATCATTTGCACAGCACAGTCCCTCATTAAAATGCTGCCTGCATAATGATGTGCCACATTAATAATAAAATCATTCTCTGTGGCTGAAGGAACCTCAGCACCAATCAGGGATGAAATCCAATGAGCTAATGGACAAGGCGCTCGACTGGCTACACTGCAGTTGAATTTGAATAGGTCTCATTATGTCAATTCTCAGCACTTTGGGGTCAATCAGCTTCAGGTTGTATCTAAAGAGTGTCTTGGTACTATGGAAGTAAATAAAAAAGTCTAATTTTAGTAATATGTAGGTCGATTCCAATATGAAGGATATCTAAAATATTTGGTAATACTTATAGAAACATAATAATTATGTACTGTGAATTTGGGTTTTGTCTTTTGTTTGTTCTACTTGAAACAAGACTCCAGTTAATTATGTCAGGTCATATTTTCAGCAAATTAACACGAGCGGTGCAGCAGAGGTCGGCTCTTCATAGGCCCCTGCGTGGAGGCTGCCATGTTACACCACTCGCTACATGTTGATACGCTTACTTTGCCTTTCACATTTTGCAGAAAGACTGCAGAAGAAAAGAAAAGGAACCAGTGGATGCTCCTTGATACACTGTCTACTGGTGGCTAGTGCTGGCTAACAAGTTCAAACACCCCCTTTTTAAAAAAAATGGAGGGTCATACATCATATTGTGATGTTCACATAAATGAGGAGAGGAATGTTCACACTGGGAGTCACCAGGATACCCACACGTACACAGACCAGTACCTTCTCTTTGATTCCCACCACCCAGTGGAACGTAAGCTGGGAGATACTATCACAACCCTGCGACACTGGGCTAATGCGCAATCTTGGCATTATCTTGGATAAAGGGATGTCTCTGGAACATCATATGAAACAGTTAGTTAGGAATAGTTTTTTCCAGATCCGGAATATCTCTAAACTTCGAAAAATGGTGTCTTTTGAAGAGTTAGAGATGATTGTACATGCTTTTATGTCTTCGCTACTGGATTACTGTAACAGCCTGTTCACGTGTCTTAATAAGAAAGAACTGTCTCCTTTGCAGGTTGTGCAAAACTCTGCTGCACGGCTTCTGACCTGCACCCACAGGAGAGCCCATATTAGCCCAATACTCAAGTCCTTGCATTGGCTCCCTGTCTCGTTTAGGACAAATTATAAAATCCTGGTGCTTACATTTAGAGCTCTGCATGGGCAGGCTCCGGAATACATCAAGGAACTGATCCAACCGTATGTGTCCACCAGGGCCCTGAGGTCCTCCAACCTGAACCTGCTGATGGTTCCCCGTACCTGTTTTAAAACTCGAGGGGACAGATCTTTTAAAGCCGTGACGCCGCGCCTTTGGAATGAGCTTCCCTGCTCCCTTCGCTCGATAGACTCTGTCGATGTTTTTAAAAAGCAACTTAAGACTCACCTTTTTAAAATTGCATTTTAGCTTGATTTTATTTTAAATGGTTGCATGTGTTATTTTGTATTTATTGATTTTATCATGTGAAGCACTTTGTGACCCTGGTCTGTGAAAAGTGCTATATAAATAAAGTTTACTTACTTACTTACTTACTAATGACATCCCAACAAGTGCCCAAGAAAAGGAACTCCGGCACCTGAACGAGGTACTTAAAGTCTGTGGACATCCAAACGAACTTTGTGAAAAAAGCTACAAGAGCCAAAAGGAACACCAACACTGAAGAAATGAAGAACAAAGAGAATAACACCGGCATTCCATATGTGGCTGGAAGTTATGAGAAACTCAGGAGTATGTTCAACAAATACAACATTCCAGACTAAAACTAGTTCATCCTAAAGACTGCACACCACAAACCCACTAAAACAATCTGGGTTGTGTTTTTCAGTGCAACGAACTCCACCTCAGAGAACCAAAGAGTCGCTCATCAAACGACTGGATCAACACAGAAGGACCAGTTCCTGTGACCAGGACTCAGCCATCTACCAACACCTGAAGCAAAACAGGTAAACCTTGAAGATAACACCATTTATATCTTAGACAGGGAAGACATTTGGTTTGAAAGAGGTGCCAAGAAAAACCATGATTGTTAAGGGCCCTGACCCACTGGGGAGAGGATTAATTGCGCATGAATTGAGTATACAAATTGCGGTTCGTTGCTGCCCACAACAAAAATGGCCAAAAATGACAAATGTCCCAGTATGAATTACAGATATATTAATAATATATAGCGAATATATGATGAACAATCACGGTTATATAACACGTGTAGTGAGGAAACTGATTCAACACATTGAGATTATCACGGCATTATTACGGGTGTATTATAACCCAAAGAAATGGTCTTTGATCCAAAAAGACTCCTGCCCCATGACTCAGTAATCACTGGAGGCAGGGAGATAGAACAGGTGGAGTCAGTGAAATATCTGGGCGTCTATGTGGATAATCATCTGAGGTGGAATGTGCATGTGGATTTTTTATGTAAGAAACTTTCCCAAAGACTCCACTTCCTCAGAAGACTTAGATTGTTTGGAGTAAGCACCCGAATCATGGTTTGTTTTTATAATGCGGTGCTGGAGAGCCTCATTAGATATGGAATAGTGGCCTGGTTTGGCTCACTCACAGTGCAGGGTAAAACCAAAATTGGACAGCTTGTAAAAAATGCTATGAAAATCATAGGACAGAAGGAGTTTCCTTCTCTCCAGACAATTTTTGAAACCTCTGTCCTGGCACAAGCTAAAGCCATAACCAGAGAACCCTCCCATCCACTGCACAGTGAATATACTCTGCTACCTTCTGGGAGGCGCTATCGAGCGATCAAGCACCGCAGTAACAGCTTCAAACTCTCTTTTGTTCCCACATCAGTGGCTTTGTTAAATAAGACAAGACAGTAGGAATGTGTTTTTTTAATTGTTGAATTGTAATTATAATGTTATTTATTGGGTAGGTGCAGTATACTGAAGTCACTTTATCTGCAAATACACTTTACTTGGGATTGTGCAATATCATGACATGGTCATATTCTATTTGTTGGAATTGTGCAGATCAGCTGACTGTTGCACCGTTTTTCTGTGTGTCCGGATGTTAAATGTTGTGAATGTTGTGTATGTGTCAAACAACACTGTGAGCCCAAGACAAATTTCCCTGTGGGGACAATAAAGTTTAACCTAACCTATTATGAATGCATCGCGCACGTGTTGCGTGTGCATGGCATCTGCATCGCGGTCATAAAATAAGCGCATTCGCTCCTTTCGGCATCATTATTCACACCGATGTTTGAGACGATGTTTTTTTTTTGAGTGTCACAGAAAACAGACTTCAGCGTGAGTTGTGGCGCGATTGCAGCAACTACGTCTTTGTGGATTTACACAGCCGGACCGGCACTGACTGGCAGTTATGTCGCTTTCTGCCACATATAGTACTTATGAGGGTTTACGTAACGTGTTTGTTATGCATTCACAGATTGTCCGTAAATCAGATGTAATAAAAATGCTTTATTCGTGGCCAATCTGTATGCATTCGCTACAACATATTTTAGTTTGTGATGTGGACATGATGGGCACGATATATGAGGTCTGTCAATAAAGTATCGTACCTTTTTATTTTTTTCAAAAACTATATGGATTTGATTCATATGTTTTTATGTCAGACATGCTTGAACCCTCGTGCGCATGCGTGAGTTTTTCCACGCCTGTCGGTGACGTCATTCGCCTGTGAGCACGCCTTGGGAAGGAGTGGTCCCGCCCCCTCGTTGGATTTTCATTGTCTGGAAATGGTGGAATGAAAAGGACTTTTTTTCCATCAGAATTTTTTCAGAAACTGTTAGAGACTGGCACCTGGAAACCATTCACAAAATTTATCTGGCTTTTGGTGAAAATTTTATGGGCTTCACAGAGAATAAGGACTTTAACTACAGCTTTAAGGACGCTTGGCGCGCCGCGCTCTGAGCTGCGATGATGAGGCACAAACCACTGGATCATTTCTAAGCTGATGGCTCTATGGATATGAGACCGTTGTGTGCACTTTCTCTGGTTATCACAAGAGCTCCCAAGTTGTCCTCAAACACTCCGAAACGGAGGTGTTCCTTTGTCTCGCTTCATCAGCGAATCGGTCGTGACGCGCGAAGCCTCTGCGCGGCTTTCCATGACAAAATCTCTTGTTAAAAGTGAAATCTGCCGGAAAATGGCTGATGTCCAGCTCTTGTGATAACCAGAGAAAGTGCACACAATGGTCTCGTATCCATAGAGCCATCAGCTTAGAAATGATCCAGTGGTTTGTGCCTCGTCATTGCAGCTCAGAGCGCGGAGCGCCGAGCATCCTTAAAGCAGTCCTTAAAGCAGTCCTTAAAGCTGTAGTTAGTCCTTATTCTCTGTGAAGCCCGTAAAATTTTCACCAAAAGCCAGATAAATTTTTCGAATGGTTTCCAGGTGCCAGTCTCTAACAGCTTCTGAAAAAATTCTGATGGAAAAAAGTCCTTTTCATTCCGCCATTTCCAGACAATGAAAATCTGACGAGGGGGCGGGACCACTCCTTCCCAAGACGTGCTCACAGGCGAATGATGTCACCGACAGGCATGGAAAAACTCACCCATGCGCACGAGGGTTCAAGCATGTCTGACGTAAAAACATATGAATGAAATCCATATAGTTTTTGAAAAAAGTAAAAAGGTACGATACTTTGACAGACCTCGTATATCTGTTTTACACGCTGTCCCGGTCCGCTGCCAAGCCGCAAAACCCCGTCAGTTGCGGTTATCAGCGGTTAACGGCAGATATACAGCGCATAGAGTGAGTATGTATTGTGTATGAATTGAGTATATATGGAGTATGTAAGGCGGATGTCATCCGCAGCCAGGATTTTTGAGCTACTCAAAAATCCTGGCTGTGGACATGCGTGCCTCTGTGGATGATCATGGGCATGTTCGGATGACGGCCGACTCATACAGGCATGTTACACGGATATTGCGGGTGTTTGGTGAATATGGGCCAATTTTGTATGCAATCCATACGCAAATCCTCCTAAACGCCAGTGGGACAGGACCCTAAAGTGATGAAACCTTCTCTAAACAGAGGAGGGGTGGGAGGGCTGCAATACCTCCTCTCTCCCATCTGTACTTCTATCCTTTTAGCAATACCACAGAAACTCAGAGATCATCATCACCTCACCTCAGATGAAGCAACAGCAACTCACGCCTGAACTCAAGTGAGCTCCGGTGACTAACGCCTCTTAACGGCTTTCATTCCATCACTGTGACATTAGTGACCCCACAGAAGATATTTAATTCTCCGACTACTCCAAATAGAACCAATGTAGCTTTTCTGGATGAAGAGCGAAACGTCTTCAAGGAACTGAACAAGTCCAGTTGATCTTACTCAACCTACGTAGATCATAGATCTTGCTGATCATGAGAGAAGGTGAGGAGTTTGCATGTTCTCCCCGTGTTTGTGTGGTTTCCCTCCAGGGTGGACTGGACACTGTGAATGTGTTGCCATGTCCTCATGGGGCTCTCTCCAGGGTCTACCCAGCCTCTCGTCCAGTGATGGCTGGGATCGGCTCCAGCCTATTATTTGGAATAAGTAGGTATAGAAAATGAACAAATGACTCAAAGAGAAGGTACGAAAGCATGAAGTGAAACTAAATCATAACGGGTAAGGTCATAATAAAATCTGCACCCTCACCCTGATATCTGACATTCTGCAACTTTAAACAAGTTTTAATATTTGCTCTCATTATTTGCCCTTTTAATTTAGAGCCTTACACTATGACAGCCTTTGCTGTTTTTGAGTCATCATGCAAACAACCAGGAGGAGATGGACCCAGTTATCTACCTACTATCGATCTCTAGTGCATGCCTCAGCTTTGGACAAAGCTGAGGAACGTGACCCCTTTAAAGTTTGAAGAATCCTGCAAACAAACAAGCCAAAAAC
Source organism: Thalassophryne amazonica (assembly GCF_902500255.1). NCBI lineage: Eukaryota > Metazoa > Chordata > Actinopteri > Batrachoidiformes > Batrachoididae > Thalassophryne > Thalassophryne amazonica. The sequence continues at coordinate 1,464,426 of NC_047118.1, read as the reverse complement.
CAGACATGGTCAAAAGCATAACCTCTGTGGAACAACAACGCTTGAACTTTACCTCTACGAGTTGATGCCAGTGCTCTATTGGTTTACGTGGATTGCCCAGCATGGCTGCCCAGTGCTCCCTTCCTGGACCGTCTGCGTCGCTGCCCACACGACACATACCTATAACCTCGTTATGACCGATACTGAGGCAAGGCATGGTGGGAAAAGAGCAACGAGAGACAGAACAGAGCAGAGAAGGGAGGAGGATGCAAGAGAGAGAGAGAGAGAGAGAGAGAGAGAGAGAGAGAGAGAGAGAGAGCTTGTAAGAAACATGCAAAGAGAGTCTCATTTATCATGAGAGAGTACTGGGAAAAGACTACAGCTCCTGAGGATGGATATTGAATCGTAGCTCACAAATACACACAGCACTGCATAAAAGCTTGATGTCAGTGAGCACAAAGACACACACACACACACACACACACACACACACACACACACACACACACACACACACACACACACACACACACACACACACACACACACACACACACACCAATGGAGATGCCAAGCGGAGGACATGATATCTGTGCACAAACACAGCCGTCTGCCTTCATTAGCTGCACAGCGCTTATTCACGAGGTCCATGTTAAACAGGAAGCACCCGCGACGAGGCCGCCCTGTAACCAGGCCCTTGTCGCGTTCAATACCATCAAAATGCAACAGGGGAACACATGCCCCCAATCCCCCGATCCCCCTCCCCCTCTCCCACTAACCCCAAATGCCTGCCAAACATCCCGGTAGGGAGCGCAGACGCACTGCAGTTTGCTCACCAGTCATAGTCCATCACGGCGATGATGATGGACACGCTTTCTATGTTTTCATTAGGAATGTCAAAGACCAGTGCCTCGTTGTAAGTGGGATTCAACGTGTTCTTCTTAATAGAAGTCTTCCTCTTCTTTAGCCGACGCCCGTCACAGATCAGTGAGGCCTTTACGTACGGGTCTGAGGAGGCGAGAGCGAGACAGAGGAGAGGATCACATTCTGTGAGGTATTATACACACAGGTATGCACATCTGCAACGCATAAAAGCCGTGGAAATCAAGTAACCTTGACAAAGCTGGATTAGGAAGCACAAAGGCAGGAAATCAGCACAGGTTGAATCGCTGCATTAATCCAATCAGCACGAACAGAAGCCAAGACTCCACGTTAGTGCCACCTTCTTCTGTATTTTTTACAGCATAAATTAGCACTAAAATCATTTTGGGATCATTATCAATGATGTGTTGCCATCATCAAGTGTCACCAGCGTTAAAAATCACATTTCTTATTGTTAATGTGCATACACTCAGGTCCATATGTTTTGGAAAGGTGACAAAAGTTTAGTAATTTTTGCCATCTGTACCACACAGTAACATCACAATAATAAGATGTTCTTCCAGTGTAGACTTTCAGCATGTGTACAAGGGGTTTGCCAAAAATATTACATTAATTAATACATTAATTTTCACACAGTCTCTCCATCGTTTGAGCCTATAAGTAACTGGACAAATTTAATAAAATATATTTAAAAAAAAAAAAAAAAAACATCACTTTCTTTTGAAAAGTCAGGGGACCTGAACATTTCAATCAATCAATCAATCAATCAATTTTTTTATATAGTGCCAAATCACAACAAACAGTTGCCCCAAGGCGCTTTATACTGTAAGGCAAGGCCATACAATAATTATGTAAAACCCCAACGGTCAAAACGACCCCCTGTGAGCAAGCACTTGGCTACAGTGGGAAGGAAAAACTCCCTTTTAACAGGAAGAAACCTCCAGCAGAACCAGGCTCAGGGAGGGGCAGTCCTCTGCTGGGACTGGTTGGGGCTGAGGGAGAGAACCAGGAAAAAGACATGCTGTGGAGGGGAGCAGAGATCAATAACTAATGATTAAATGCAGAGTGGTGCATACAGAGCAAAAAGAGAAAGAAACAGTAGTCCAAGTCACTGAGTACGAGGTCTGTTAGAAAAGTATCGGACATTTTTATTTTTTGCAAAAACTATATGGGTTTGAATCATGTGCGCTTGCATCAGCCAAGCTTGAACCTTCGTGCGCATGCGTGAGTTTTTTCACGCCTGTCGGTTGCGTCATTCGCCTGTGGGCGGGCTTTGAGTGAGCAGTGGTCCAGCCCCCTTGTCAGATTTTCATTGTCAGGGAAATGGCTGAGCGATTGGAGCAGCGCTGCATCAAATTTTTTAAGAAACTGTGAGAGACAGCCAGGTGGAAACCATTCAGAAGATTCAGATGGCTTTCAGTGAAGATTCTATGGGCATCACAAGGATTAAGGAGCATTACAACTGGATTAAAGACGGCCCACAGCGGCTGAGGACGCACCGCGCTCCGAGCGGCCATCAACAGGCTGAAACGACCAGATCATTTCCAAAGTGAAGGCTGTGTTGATCCGGGACGTCGTGTGACCCAGAGAAATTGCAGAAGAGGTGGACATCAGCCATTTTTAGGCACATTCCACTATTAAAGGAGATTTTGTAATGAAAGACGTGTGGCAGAATTCGCGCATCGGGACGAAGCCGCAATGGTAGAGAACAAAAGCAAGTCCGTGTTGGAAGTCTCACGGGACATGTTGACATGCCCAGCTCACCACAATTTCTCGGATACTCACTCGACTAAAAAGCCATCAAAGCCGTCTGAATCTTCTGAATGGTGGTAGACATGGAAGGTTCAAGCTTGGCTGATGCAAGCGCACATGATTCAAATCCATATAGTTTTTGCAAAAAATAAAAAGGTCCGTTACTTTTCTAACAGATCTCGTACATCTGATTCTATTTGCATCATCTTATAATAATCTTATAATAATTCCTGGTACACATCTGTGTGACTGCCACACAAAGGTTTCTGGACTACCCCTCTGCAGTTGCAGGGTTGAGCTACTCGAAACATGGCACACAGCTTTGGCTGGGGGTTGGATCAGCACATACTTCATTAATGTCATGATCAGCCTGCAAAAGAGTTACTGGAGTCTGAACAAAAACAAAAAAAAAAAACACTATTTCCCTGTGGGTCCCAGCTCAGCCAAATTTGGTATGCAGGTTTGGCTGTGTGTTGCCAGGTTGTACATGCCTGAATTAGGTCACAATTAGGCTGGAAACCTGAAAGTTATCAATCAATCAATCAATCAATTTTTTTTATATAGCGCCAAATCACAACAAACAGTTGCCCCAAGGCGCTTTATATTGTAAGGCAAGGCCATACAATAATTATGTAAAACCCCAACGGTCAAAACGACCCCCTGTGAGCAAGCACTTGACTACAGTGGGAAGGAAAAACTCCCTTTTAACAGGAAGAAACCTCCAGCAGAACCAGGCTCAGGGAGGGGCAGTCTTCTGCTGGGACTGGTTGGGGCTGAGGGAGAGAACCAGGAAAAAGACATGCTGTGGAGGGGAGCAGAGATCGATCACTAATGATTAAATGCAGAGTGGTGCATACAGAGCAAAAAGAGAAAGAAACAGTGCATCATGGGAACCCCCCAGCAGTCTACGTCTATAGCAGCATAACTAAGGGATGGTTCAGGGTCACCTGATCCAGCCCTAACTATAAGCTTTAGCAAAAAGGAAAGTTTTAAGCCTAATCTTAAAAGTAGAGAGGGTGTCTGTCTCCCTGATCTGAATTGGGAGCTGGTTCCACAGGAGAGGAGCCTGAAAGCTGAAGGCTCTGCCTCCCATTCTACTCTTACAAACCCTAGGAACTACAAGTAAGCCTGCAGTCTGAGAGCGAAGCGCTCTATTGGGGTGATATGGTACTATGAGGTCCCTAAGATAAGATGGGACCTGATTATTCAAAACCTTATAAGTAAGAAGAAGAATTTTAAATTCTATTCTAGAATTAACAGGAAGCCAATGAAGAGAGGCCAATATGGGTGAGATATGCTCTCTCCTTCTAGTCCCCGTCAGTACTCTAGCTGCAGCATTTTGAATTAACTGAAGGCTTTTTAGGGAACTTTTAGGACAACCTGATAATAATGAATTACAATAGTCCAGCCTAGAGGAAATAAATGCATGAATTAGTTTTTCAGCATCACTCTGAGACAAGACCTTTCTGATTTTAGAGATATTGCGTAAATGCAAAAAAGCAGTCCTACATATTTGTTTAATATGCGCTTTGAATGACATATCCTGATCAAAAATGACTCCAAGATTTCTCACAGCATTACTAGAGGTCAGGGAAATGCCATCCAGAGTAAGGATCTGGTTAGACACCATGTTTCTAAGATTTGTGGGGCCAAGTACAATAACTTCAGTTTTATCTGAGTTTAAAAGCAGGAGGTCAGAAAAATATACCTCCTGCAAAAAGGGAAAGTTTTCAACTTATCCAGTGCATCTACATTCTATGGTCAAAATACAAACTGTATTTCTCTGTAAATCTGGGGTACTTATCCACAGTCTCAGTCTCTGCCAACTGCACCAAACATTTCAACTCAGGAGATGACATATCTCTCTGGTCCCCACAAATCAGTAATACAAAGTGTCAGGTCATCACCCAAGTACCAGTGATGCCGGTAACGCGTTACTCTAATCTGACCACTTTTTTTAGTAACGAGTAATCTAACGCGTTAATCTTTCCAAATCAGTAATCAGCTTAAAGTTACTTCTCCATGTCACTGTGCGTTACTATTATTTTTCATTGTGGGTCGACAGCAGCATTAAACTTGGTCTGTGGGCAGGAGGTCGGGGTTCGACTGAACTGCCCACTTTAAGCGAGCTGTGAGCTTTTCATCCGCGTTTTTTTGCAGCTGCTCGACTCGTCCTCACCTCTTAAAGGGCGGTGATCAGCACACCTGCACTGAGCTTTACAAAGACATTTTTATACTTTTTTCCCTCCTTTATTTAGAATTCTGAGCTGAGCTGCTCCGTATCTGCACGTTAAAACAGCTGATCCTCCGCGACGCGTCAACAACTAACACTATTTTCCACTCAAATGCACCTAAACACTCTTTCTGAGGACCACATGATGTGAAAACGCAATAAAACTTTCTTACCTGTAAATCTGGTCCTGTTTTCTGTATAAATAAATGTTATCCATTCTTTGTGCTCAAACGCCAAAGCAGGGGCGAATCCAGATGGAATGGGGGTGTGGGGCAAGGATGTGCCCCCCCACAACACCCCTAGATTAAAGGTCCAGTTTTGAAGCCGTGTTTTACTACAACTACTAATACTGCTTAAAATAATAATAATTTCGACAAGTAAAATGTTTAGAGAATTTAAATGTTAGAAAAATGTTAGAATTTAATAGTTACATTTATAAACAATGTAGGTTTGAAATTGCAAGTTTTACTGTTACAGTGCTGTCAACAGTTAAATATGAGGTCAAGAAAGAGGTCTTTATTTTACTTTTTATAAAACAAGTATTTATTTTCATTGAAGTCAAGAAAGGGTGACTATAAAGTGAGTTTTGGCAAAACAGGTATCACTGTCATGTTGACGTGGGTTGTTGTCGGCAGCTGGGGAAAGTAACTAAAAAAGTAACTAGTAATCTAACTTAGTTACTTTTACAATTGAGTAATCAGTAAAGTAACTAAGTTACTTTTTCAAGGAGTAATCAGTAATCAGTAATTGGATTACTTTTTCAAAGTAACTGTGGCAACACTGCCAAGTACACACTTATGCTAAATATGAATGAAATTAGTCAAGTGGTTCTTGAGATATCACGCTACCACGCGAAAATGGGCGAATAGACAGACAGACACGCTGATTGCTATATCCCCCTGTATTTCATAGCGGGGGCATAGCGTGTCACAAAACCTAACCACAGATTTATTTTACAAGAAATTGTTCAGTCTTCATCAGTAACTTTTTAGAACACTGGCTAAACTTGATCATGGCCTTCTCCTAGTCATTAAGAACTACAAGCAAGACTCTGCTGTGTGGTATCAGTTGGATGGAAAAATGCTATTGAAAGTCCATTTGTGGTAAATCTGCCTGGAGTAGCAGGTGCAAGATGTGAGGGAAGCCACCAAGGCAACCAGAGAACTCCAAAGGAGTTGTAGATTTCTGTCTTTGTAACTGGAAAAAAATTGTGAATAGTGCAACAGCTTCATGGTAAAGTTGCAGAGAAGAATTTTCACACAAGAAAATAGATCAAATCTAGGTTCATGTCTCCCACGGGCCTTCTTGCAAACTGTAGCTGAAATTCGAGGTCTTCTTTTGAAAAAACCCTTCTTTGTTCCACTCCACTATGAAACTACTGGTGATGCATCAGACAAAGGTTTCCCCAGTCACGTCACAAAAGCCTATGACTCCTTCAGAGTTCTTGTGGCTTTCCTCACGTGTCTCCTTCATGCAGAGCAGATCGCTCAGTAGTATAAGGAGATGGGCATCCAATATGTAGACCTAGGTTAGATTCCTGGTCACGCTACTTATCTTGGACAAGACGTCTCACCTGCATTGCCTCAGTCCACTCAGCTATAAATGGCTACTGGTTTGGCTGGGGAAGTAAGATGAGACGGACTGGTGTCCCACCAGGGGGAGATTCACACTACGGAATCCAGAGATAAGTACTAACACCAGTGAGTCCCAGGGCCTATGTAGGACTCACTGCTCTCCCTCTTATGTATCGTTTGCCCAATTACTTATGGACAATATTGTTCAACTGTCTCAATACTTATGTGCTTGACTGTACACGCTTGTATTTCTTTATTTCTCCAATAATAGTGTTATAATTAGTGCAACATTATCAATTTGCCTGTACTCCTGGATTTATTACTGTATTTGATGTGTAGGTTTTTGGCTCCAGGTAGCATGCAGTATTTATAATGTGCAACATTTCTGCTCTATGAAAGAAAGCTGGTCTGTGATTCTTCTACTCGGTTACAAATAATCAATCTCAGATGCTCAAAACATTCCAGGAATAATTAACATTTTTCTTTTCCACGATTTCAATGTTACTCTTTGTGATTTATGTTTTCTTAAAACGTGACTAAATATGTTTTGCTTTCAGGTGCTGGTTTTAATTTATGGTAACTGTTGACCCCCGCAGGGTCTTTTAAAATGGATCTTGTTCATTTGAAATTTATAAATAGTTAAACCTAAAGGTAATTCTGTGTGAAATACATTTTTTTGGATGGAAAGTGCATAAAGTATTGATTTAAAAGCATCTGAGAATGAATCTTTGCACATATTTAGATTGAAAAAAGTTGCAAGCAAATGCCTCATAAGCAAATTGAACTTGAAAAAAAAAACATATTTACCAATATTTTCTGTGCAAGTGAGTATTTATAAGGAAGAATAAATCCTGCACTATCTACTTTCTTCATTTTAAACAATATTTTTTTCAATGCTGGATGAAAGTGTACGTAAAGAAACCTTTGACCTTAGGAAAATATGACATCATGAATAAAAACTGAAATCAGTCTTTTAACCATTAGTTCTGAATATGATTATGTGGAAATGAAATTAGGAAATTATGATGTAATTTGGGATGATTCAATCTGATTGTAGTGATCAGAATTTGGCCCGATCAAGGCATTTTTAATTGATCCTTTTGGATTAATTCACCCAGAGTCTAAGATCAGTCTTTCTTCTGTAACTCTCTGCTCTGCTTTCTGCTCGTTCATCAGCAGCATATTTATACTCTGCTTCACTTCACTTCACTTCACATACATTACAATTATTTGTTGAGACCTTGCTGCACATTTCAACAGATTTCTTCACCATCTAGTGGCTGATGTGAGCATTTCAGGGCTTCTGGCGTGTTTCCTATTTGAAACCCAAAATTAATTTTGGCACGCAGAGCTTTGACATCCCAGTGTTAATGTCAAAAATTTTGATTTTGCAAGTTTTGCGATTCAAATTTTCATGACGGGGAGCACCAAAAAAAAAAAAAAAAAAAAAGTGAGACTGGGCTGTACATACATAGATTGTTCTGGGTTTTGACAAATGATAGAGTCTTGCTGAAGCAGTGCATTATGGTCTATTGAAACCAGTGATGGTGGTGAATAAATCTCTGCTGAAAGCTACCTCTGAATCCTTTCATGTCATTTCCTGAATGGTTGACCTGTCACATTAATCAGAACAAGATTAAAACCAAAGAGAACTTATTCATGCAGTGAATGCTTTTCATTTTAAACATTTTCACTAAATTTTTTTTTGTTTTGTTTTTACTTAAATGAGTTTCCAGTGAAAAATTAGTGCTGGAGGTCTGATGTTGATCCATTACCTGAGAAGCCAGTCAGGTCCATGGCTTTGAGGTTGGTGGCCTTGATGATTGTTGCCGTGAGCCTGCCTGCAGTCGGCAGGTAACACAGTGAGAAGTTCAGCTCCCCGAGATCAGCCTTCTCCTGCAGGACAGAATCACAGACGGCATCAAAACACAGCAAGGAAGGACACTCGTGGGCCACTGTTCTTTTCTGACATGATTGTCTGTCCATATATGTGAGTGACGGCGGGTGACAGCACTGATCCTAATCTGAGCGGACAGACGATTTAGGCAGAGGACCAGCGCCGTCACTGTAAATGAATCATGTGCCAGTCTGTCCAAGTCCCCGGGTGGAGAAATTGTTAAGCAGAGGTGATGATTCTGCAGGCTTTTTATATCTCTCCCTGCACTCCCATCTACTGATCTGCTCCCTGCCTGTGGTCACAGTGGCACCACCGTAATGACACCGGTGGTATTCAGGTCACACTGCGGCGTGACGACTCCTCAGTGGCTTTGAGCCCCACTAATCAATACTTCCTTGAGTGAAACACTGAAAGACACTGAGAGGCTGATGCTTGAACTTAATGATTTAATAAATTACACCTCCATGCCAAAAAAATGTTTAAGATTTGGACACGGTCTAATTTGCTAATAGCCTTCTATGAATATTTCATATAAACCTATTTGCAGGATAAAAACCTCTGGTTGTGGCCAGCGGCACCTGCCCACTCCTGCATGTGAAGGATGTGGAGTGTGCTCGGACGCTGTTCTTTAATCTGCCCAGATTCTGTGAGTCCTGTCTGGATACAAGCAGATCTGTGAAATCGGACCATCAATATGTAGACCCAAGTTCGATTCCAGGTGTGTTCTTCAGTGTGTCCTTGGACAATACACTTCAGCCAGCTGGAAACGGTACCAGACGTGGTTGGGGAAGTAACCTGTCCCGACTGGTGTCCTGTGCATGGGACGTTCTCATCTCTAATCCACTATGCACTATGGTATCTGGGCACAAGCACCAGTCTGATGGGCCTCAGGACCTGGACAGGACTGACTGATTTGACTCTATGCCTGCGCATTTGCAGCTTGATACAAAATAAACAATAATGTCAATTTTCCTGTGATATGAAGAGATGTTTAAGTTTAGGTGACACTTTAATCTGAGTGTCCCTCAGTTACTGTGGAATTATCACAATGATGTGTGTGTGTGGGGGGGGAGGGGCACAAACTGGGAGGGAACTTGCACCTATAATCCAGCATGTACAAAAAAAAAAAACAAAATCACATTTTACTATATATTTTTAGAAAATTCTACAAATAATGAATGTTTTTGAGTGCAATGGCAAGAATATGTGCTGGAGTTGAAAGATGGTACATTCCATCTTTCAGTGAATGTAATTTTTTTTTCCCCACTGTATGAATGAAAACATTGATTATTTGTTTTATATGACACTGAAATAAATCTGCATCATTTTAGATTTTACTGAAAATATGACAAGTCAGATTACACGTCTGTTGCTCCTGTCTCTTACCCACAGGATGGTGCACCGGACCCTTTCCTCTCTCACGGAGGTGTCACCGGGCTGTTTCTTTTTTTTAGCTGAACCCCCCATAGCTGTAGCCTCCAGTTTCCGTAATGCATCATGGAAGCATTTTTTACAAGAAGCTGATGGAGCCGTGCAATAGTGCAAAACAGATGGAAGAAACCTGCGAGGAAACCTTGCATGTACACTTGCAACATTTTGTCGTGAACCTGTGGCAGGATGGTCGTAACCGCGGTGTGACTGGGCCTTCACAGCAAAGGTTTCAATGAAATTATGAGCTCACCGAACCCTCTCTAGTTTTCTGTTTTCATGCTGCAGCTCGGTTTCATACCGATGCACTAAGCAGACGCTGTAAAACTGAAAGTCCTCCTAAGTCCTCTCACCACGGAGGTCATTCAGACACAATCCCAGCTAATAACGTCGTGGCTGTTTTTCGGCTGTAGTGCTGCTTACCGCGGTGCCCTCCACAATGTCCCTCCAGACAGGTTTGTCCCCGGTGCCCTCACTGAAGTCCAGCAGGTTGTCCACCACTACCTGTCCAATCAGGTCGTGTCTGGAGAAGCGGTCGAAGTCGTACACAGAGAAATGAAGCTTCCTGGAATGTAACTCATTCAGTGGAACGCCGAACTGAAACGTCTCATTGAAGATCGGGTTCAGGGTCTTTCTGTGGACCTGAAAGAGACATGGTCAGAATTTCATCATATGTCCATCATGGCAGTCTTCTGCGCTGAAGCTTGAATTCAACTCATAAATATACAGTAAGTCAGTGTTTGCTAGAAGTTAGATTTGTTATTTAACAGGATGTATTGCTGTTTTCAAGATACACTCAGATCCTCTAAGATGCTTTTGTGTTGTGCTGGAATGAGAAATAGTCCAGGCATAGAGACTGTGAATCTTATTTTTACAGTATCAAATCAGATACAAGTTAAATATACAAGCTTCATTTCTATTTCTTTCAATCCATCTATTCTTGCATCATTTCTCAAGAAACTGCTTGCTTATGTAATATACCATATACCTGTCTGCCACCTACTGGACATGTATGGGATTGCTGCAGTTTATAATTCTATTGATGCATGATAAAAATTAGGAGCAGGTGCGGTTGAAGCAGCTTGAAATTATTTTGTCGGTTTGTTTTATTTCGAAAGCCAAGGTCTGGTGGCCACCGAGGTCACTGCTGCTGGCGCTCCAACTTCATTATGTATTATTTTATCTCATTAGCATGTTTATCAATGTGATATGATGGTATATTGAGTTTATCCAATTAAAAGATGCTTTTTCCTGATGGTGCTTTTCTATTTCATTGCCTTTGAGGTGTTTAATGTTAAATTGTTCTTTCTTTGTAACATACAATATGAATACATAGTAGAGAAGCTTGAATCTTCGACAGGACTGGGTTGCTTGATGCGAGGACGTTTTGCTTCTAGTCGCAGAAGCTTCCTCAGCTAAAATTCCTACTCTGGTAGTCTGACTTCTGTCTTGACTCTTGTAGAGAAGAATAAACAGAAGCCATGAAAGCTGGAGTTTTTAACCTAACCAGACCCCTCCTACCTAGAGGCAGACTGCTATAGGCTAGTGACTAAACAATAGCTCTAATTAGCACCTATTGTGCTCTAGTTAGCACCCTCCTAATGACAGGGCAGCTGTCCCTCTCCTGATGGCTCCCTTGACGACTCTGCTGATGAGGTGAATGACTCATTACCATGAACAAAAGACTGAAACTGCTTTGACATGAGTACCTCATTGTAAACAGGGGATAAAGTGTGTCTCAGACCCCCTCCCCGGTTAAGGCTGGGTTTCAACTGTTTTACAAAGAATGCCTCCTTGACCCCTCTCTCAAACCATTTCTTCTCTCTGGCTAAGATTTTAACTTCCTTGTCCTCAAACATGTGGTTAGTGTCTTTAAGGTGGAGATGAACTGCAGACTGAGGTCCACTGGCGCCCTCTCTGCGGTGCTGGTATATCCTTTTGTGTAAAGGTTGCTTAGTCTCACCTATGTAGTGTTCGTTACAGTTTTCTGATAGAATACACTATATTGCTCTGTTTGTAATGAGGGATCCTGTCCTTAGGGTGAACTAATTTCTGTCTCAAGGTGTTAACCGGTTTAAAGTAAACTGGGATTTTGTGCTGTCTGAAGATCCTCTGTAGTTTTTCCCCTACTCCTGCTAAATAAGGGAGAGACACTCCTCTTCTTCTTGTCTCCGTCTCCTGTCTATCTGGTCTCTTTGTTCTCTGGGACTTCTGCACTTTGTCCAAGGACCATCGTGGGTACCCACATACTGTGAGGGCTTTCCGGACAAGTTGTTGTTCTTTAGCCCTTCCCTCTGCAGTTGTGGGCACCTGTAGGGCTCTGTGTTGAAGCGTCCTGATCACCCCAAGCTTGTGTTCAAGGGGGTGGTTTGAGTCAAAGAACAGATATTGGTCAGTGTGAGTGGGTTTTCTGTAAACCCCTGTCTAGAGCTGCCTGTTCTCTCCAATCGTAACATCACAGTCCAAGAAGGCTAAATGGTTGTTTCTGGCATCCTCACGTGTGAACTTGATATTGGCGTCCACCGAGTTGATGTGTTCTGTAAAGTCCTCAACCTCCTGTTGCTTGATTTTAACCCATGTGTCATCGACATATCTGAACCAGTGATTGGGAGAGAAGCCCGTGAAAGACGTCAAGGCTGTCTTCTCCACTCGCTCCATGTACAGCTTGGCCACAATGGGGGATACCGGAGACCCCATCGCACAACCATGAATCTGCCTGTAGTAATTCCCCCTAAACAGGAAATACGTGGTGTTAAGACAGATCTCCAAGAGTTGGCAGATGTGGTCTGGTGTGAGTTTGGTCCTTTCAAGTAGAGACACATCCTCCAGCAGTCTCTGCCTCACAGCTGAGACGGCCTCAGCAGTGGGGATGCAGGTGAACAACGATGTCACATCAAATGACACCATAGTTTCATCTGCCTCCAGCTGTAGGTCCTTGATCTTGTTCACAAAATATTGTGTGTTCTCCACATGGTGGACTGAGTTACCCACTAGAGGAGCCAAAATCCACTTGAGGTGCTTGGCCAAATTGTACGTGATGGAATCTGTGCTACATACAATAGGCCTGAGTGGCACGTCCTGTTTGTGGATTTTGGGCAGTCCATAGATGTATGGAGTGACGTCCCCAGGGTACAGAGCAAGAATTTTAGCTGAGGAAGCTTCTGTGATTTGAAGCGAAACGTCCTCGCATCAAGCAACCCAGTCCAGTCGAAGATTCAAGCTTCTCTACTATGGAAACCACCTGGACAGAAATATGAATACAGTACTGTAGTCCTGATGTAGGCATGCTATAAATTCATGAAAATGACATTTACATGATAGCATACGCATTGTGAAATCCTGCTATTAGTCAGTACTTAAGTGAGAAAAAAGAAAGAAAAAACCCACACTGAACGCTCCGTCTGCAGCTCACACATCGAGCCTTGCTTTGATGAAGAATTCAGCACTGACTAATTACAGTCTCTCACACATTTCTGGTGTTGTCTGCAGTATTTATGCACAACTGTTTTTGTTCCTTTAAATATGCAATGCGACTGTCAGTCATTTCCAAATGCTCCACATTGTGTTGCACATCTAATCAGCACCATGGACAGGTCACCGTATGAAGCTCTTCACAGCATGGCACCCATTTTCAGATAGAAACAATAAACACATAAAAATGCTTGTTGGAAATTCAAACAGCAACGGTGCTGAAAAATTAAGCCAATGCAAAGTACCAAAACCTGCAGTTCTTTGAATGGACACTTGAGTGTGGCTCCTGTAAGTAAGACAAACCCCGTAGACCCCCATGTTTAAATATCTAACAAACCTATATCTCAGTTAAATGTACTTTAAGCCATAAAATGAGGAATAATTATTAGTGTGTTTGCTTCAAGTGACAGCCAGGTCCAGCCACTAGTCACTGTGGACTTGACCATGTTTGTTCTTTCTGAGCATTTTATTGCAAATATCTGGGAAAATGTGGTTTGCTTCTTGTTAATTGTACCTATGGACCATCTAAGAAGTCTGTGTTCTGGTATACACAGGTGTGTGTGTGTGTGTGTGTGTGTGTGTGTGTGTGTGTGTGTGTGTGTGTGTGTGCCCATGTGGGAATGTGCATGTGTACAAGTAAGGTGTGTACTTTAACTTATCATCTGTTTTAATCTGTTTTTTTTCTGTTTTATTACGCTGTTTAAATTGTAAATTATATTATGGGAAATGTGCAATATGCTGATGAATGTTCACATAATCATGCAAGCAGTGTACTGTTTTGTTGTTGTATTGTATCATATCGTATATAGCCATATATAGCGTTATAATAGCCAGATTCAAGCATGCAAACAAAATGTGGATTAATTAATCATTAGACGTCAGGGGACCTATCCTGTTAGCCTTAGCTTAGCCTGGTAATATTGATATTCACGGGTATGTTTTGTTATGTGTCGGACGCAGCTCGGAGAACCGACCAGCGTTTGAAGGACCCAGTATGAAATAAGCAGAGCACGGTACAAAGGCTAACTGAATTTAATACATAACAGTGATACAAAAAATACAAAAGAAAGTGCGGTCTGGCGTGGTGCGCTCCCAGCAGCGCTAACGGTCCGGAGCCAGAAGCTGTTCGGACCCAAGGACCCCGCCGACACCCCCCAGGTGGCCGCAACAAACCGAGTCTGTGAAAGAAGGAACCATTATGTGAGTCCACACTCTACACACAGAGAGAACACTTAAAGGTGTACAAACAGCAAACACTTCCTGGCTTGATTACTAATCAGCTTCCCAACCTGCAGGCATGGAACATCCAGTTCACAAAACTCCACTGCAGTGGAAGCCGATACATCAATTCAATCAATCAATTTTTTTTTTATATAGCGCCAAATCACAACAAACAGTTGCCCCAAGGCGCTTTATATTGTAAGGCAAGGCCATACAATAATGATGTAAAACCCCAACGGTCAAAACGACCCCCTGTGAGCAAGCACTTGGCTACAGTGGGAAGGAAAAACTCCCTTTTAACAGGAAGAAACCTCCAGCAGAACCAGGCTCAGGGAGGGGCAGTCTTCTGCTGGGACTGGTTGGGGCTGAGGGAGAGAACCAGGAAAAAGACATGCTGTGGAGGGGAGCAGAGATCGATCACTAATGATTAAATGCAGAGTGGTGCATACAGAGCAAAAAGAGAAAGAAACAGTGCATCATGGGAACCCCCCAGCAGTCTACGTCTATAGCAGCATAACTAAGGGATGGTTCAGGGTCACCTGATTCAGCCCTAACTATATGACTAACATACAGCTCAATATAAAAAGGTGTGAGGGACACCACATTTACTGACTGTATAAATGTTAGTCACAAAATCTAACGTACCTCAGGAAGTGTGCTGACGAGCGTGAGACCTCACCCCCTCCTCTTTCACAGACCATGCATCAAACCCTGGACGTTCTCTGCATCCACTGATGATGAGATGGCTCCCGAGACGACGATCTCACCCGTCTGGTCACAAGGTCGAGTCTCTGGCAAATACACACTGTATACTCCAGTCTTAAATGCCACCATGTTCCAATCCATATAGATGCACCTCAGCTGTGAGTCCTGACGAGCCGCAGGTGATCAGGGTGAGGTCCTGATAACCTCAGCAACACAGCCACTCAGTCCCAAATGCAAGCCACCTGCAAGGAAAAACAAAAGACAGAAACAAAAAGGCAGCCAGGCCCCCCAGCCATACAACATGTTTGGTCTTATCCGTACTTCACCTGTGTACCCAGGAATCAGCTATGATGTCAACATTTGGAATTTCTCCATTTGACCTTGAAACCCTCTCTTTGGAATACCTGAAGGTGGCGCCTTGGAGGGTTGGCCAATCATTTTACCAGTCTGTGGGTAAACACTTTTAATTCTGAAGCTGAACCTCATCAGAATTGCTGCCTTTCGTGTGCATCCACACTGACTGATTCAAAGCAAAACCAACCTCATTGCATAAATTTGCACTTGTTTAAAATAATTATGAAGGCGCACACTTTTAAATCCCTGTGCAAACTTCTGCTGGTGTAATTTCCTTTTCATCACACTTTAGCATCTTACAGATGGCTTTTATAAATTTGCGTTCAGTCTCATTCAACCTCAGACTCGGTATTTTCCTAGTCATTGAATTACTGGCAGGATTTATTTGCGAGGAAAGCTCTTGATAGAACTGCTGTCATGCAATAAAAGAAGCAATAATTAAAATGTGACGCGGGCTCAATTTTCCGAATCCAACTTTTGTCACTGCCTGAGTGGGCCTATCACTCAGGCTGATTAGCACTTGATGATTACTTGTTAGCTCGGGATTAAATGTGCATGTGATGGGGATGCCGCAGAAGCAGAAACACAAAGTGCTAACATCTGCTTTGAGGTGACATCGACTCCGCTTCACAAACGAGTTGGGGAGATAAAAGTCAAAATGATGAAAGTCATAAAAATTCCATGTTAATGAGAAGGTGATTGAAATGAAACAATCAGCCATTTTATGAACAGAAGTGTTGCTGAATTATGCAAATGATTGAAGCCTTTGTGCTTTTTTGGAGTCTGGAACAGCTTCTGTGATGTGCAGGAGACTGTCACACAAAGGAGAACCCAAAAGGGAGAAATTTCAAACTGCCACTGAATGCATCTTTTTCACTCTGTTGGATTCACTACATCAGCGTGGAACACCACCGCCGATGTGTATGTGGACACCGAAACAGAGAACTTAAAATTTGCTCACAACTCTGGAGCTGCTCCACAGAGAATAAATTAGGAGAGAGAAGAATTTGTTTTTAAGGGCTAAGGGTAGGTTTCCTGGTACAGAGCATCTTGAAATATGCTCAAATATTGACTCAACTGTCCTCAAACACCAGAATAACACACGGGAGTTGAGTAGCGCTGCACAATATGTTGAATAAATTATGTGTCTGATTAGATTAGGTTACATTAGCGGGGCTGTAATATTCCCCATGAGGGAGCTGGATCATCAGACGGGCAGAAACAAACAGCAGGTCACAGCTGAAGATGCTGAAATCGGGTGGAGTGGGTGATTCTATGAGGATCAGTTCTGTGATCGGAGCCGACGCCGGCAGCACAGGTGAGTGTGGTGGGCGTGTGAGTGGGCGGCACCTTGGTCTGGAATTTCTTCTTCCTGTCTGGCAGTAGGTAGATCTTCACATAGGGGTCGGAGAAGCCGTTGGCGTCCTTCGCGGGCAGGTCCAGAGCTTTCAGGATCTTCACCACCAGCTGCTCCGTGCTGATGTGGACACACACACACACACACACACACACAATTTCTATTTCAGACATTAAAACAAGGCATTAAAAAAGGTGGGAGCCACCCACACTAACGTGCACTCACACAAACACAGGTGCACAAGCTTGCAGGGGTGGATCCAGACATTTTTGAGTGGGGGGTAGGGGGGTTTGACTCATTACAATTGGGCAATCCGCTGAGCAGATTCTGCTTCTTCATTGAAAGACAGCGTAATATTGTCATATACAAGGTCTGTTAGAAAAGTATCCGACCTTTTTATTTTTTTCAAAAAACATATGGATTTGAATCACGTGTGATTGTGTCAGACAAGCTCGAACCTTTGTGCGCATGTGTGAGTTTTTTCACGCTTGTCGGTTGCGTCATTCGCCTGTGAGCAGGCTTTGTGTGAGCAGTGGTCCACCCCTCTCGTTGTTTTTTTATTGCGAATAAATGTCTGAACGATTTGGAGCTTTGCTGCATCAATTTTTTTCCAGAAACTGTGAGAGACCTCCAGGTGGACACCGTTCGGAAAATTAATATGGCTTTCAGGGACGATTTTGTGGGTATTATACAGATTAAGGAGTGTTACTGCCACTTTAAGGACGGCCCATAACTGTTGAGAGTGCGCCGCGCTCCGAGCGCCGATCGACAGGCTCAGACGCGCGGAACTCTGATCCTCTTTCCATGACAAAAACTCCTGTAACAGTGGAATGTGCCGTTCATTTCTAAACTGGACGCTGTCTTGATCCGGTATGTCGTCTGACTAGCACAAGAATTGGGAAAAGACGTGGACATCAGCACTTTTTTGGCACATTGAGACAGACGTGTGGAGGAATTCCGCGAGTCGCGGTGGAGCCGCATGAAGCCTCACAGGACATGTTGGGGCATGTCCAGCTCATGCTCAATTTCACGGATAATCACACGACTGGAAAGCAACCGACAGCCATCTGAAATCCACCTGAAAGCCGTCCTGTGAGACCAACATGGAGGTGGTTTTGTGCCGCATAATGAACGGCTCTGTGGCGCGTCCCTCTACTTTTCTTTCCATGAAAAAAACTCCTGTAACAGTGGAATGTGCTGAAAAAGTGCTGATGTCCACGCCTTCTGCCTTTTTGTGAAAGTCAGATGACGTCCTGGATCAACAAAGCCTTCACCTTGGAAATGATCTGGTTGTTCCAGCGGGGTTTGAGCCTGTCGATCGGCGCTCGGAGCACGTCGCGCTCTCAGCAGTTGTGGGCCGTACTTAAAGCGGCAGTAATACTCCTTAATCTGTGTAATCCCCACAAAATCATCCCTGAAAGTCATATTAATTTTCTGAACAGTGTCCACCTGGAGGTCTCGCACAGTTTCTGGAAAAAAATTGATGCAGCAAAGCTCCAAATCGTTCAGACATTTATTTGCAATAAAAAATCGACAAGAGGGGTGGACCACTGCTCACACAAAGCCTGCTCACAGGTGAATGACGCAACCGATAGGCGTGAAAAAACTCACGCATGCGCACGAAGGTTCAAGCTTGGCTGATGCAATCACACGTGATTTAAATCCATATGGTTTTTGAAAAAATAAAAAGGTCGGATACTTTTCTAACAGACCTCGTATATATATATATATATATATATATATATATATATATATATATATATACACACACACACACTCACATCAATTTTTATAGGGCCGCCAGAAGAGGAGGTACTGCTGGCCCACCACCAGAGGGCGCCCTGCCTGAAGTGCGGGCTTCAGGCACGAGAGGGCGCTGCCGCCACGGACACAGCCGGGAGTGACAGCTGTCACTCATTAATTCCTGGCAGCTGTCACTCATTCGTCATCATCTCACTCCATAAAACCCAGACGTCATCTCCACCTCATCGCCGAGATATCGTACTTCTATGGAGGTAATATTCTCTGCCAGCATTCAGTGAATTCCAGAGCTATTGTGTTGCAGCTGTCAACCAGAGGACCGGCGTGGGTCACGACTGTTTCGTCCTTCGTCTCGTCAGATAAGTGGTTAAACAGACGCTGCACGAGTGTGTGTTAAAGGTGGAGGTGGCATTCCCACCGTTGTTGTTACGGGGTGTACACACACCCACACTTGACTGTCTTTGTTCTTCGCCAGCAGTACCAGATCCGACAGTCGGGGACGGTGATCACCTGGGAATTCGGGACTTGGCGGCTCCAGTATTCACCAGGTTCAGTGGCGGCGGAAATCGTGTGGTTCCGGCTCTTCTCAGGACAGACGTCTTCTATCCTCGAGCCTGCCCACACATCACCTTTGTGGATTGACTGTTATCAAATTCTGAGATTGTCTGTATATTCGTTGTGCACCTTCACAACATTAAATTGTTACTTTTTGGCTCATCTATTGACCGTTCATTTGCGCCCCCTGTTGTGGGTCCGTGTCACTACACTTTCACAACAGGATATCTCGGCCAGCGTCATGGATCCCGAGGGGCGTCACCCATCTGTTGGACAGCCAATGGAAGAGCTGGGTGCACAGGCGTCTGCAGGAGGCGTGCTCGGTGAGTTGCAGCAAATCCTCACCGCCTTTACCGCTCGGCTGGAATTGATGTCCGAGCAAAATGTCATCCTTAATCGCAGGATGGAGGCTCTCACCACACAGGTGGAAGCGCGCGATCAGAGCGCTGCTGCGGCTCCTCCTCCTGCCGACCCGGTGCCGGGTATTAACATTCCACTGGTCGTTCAACAAACCCCCCCACCATCCCCTGAAGCATACATAAATCCCCCTGAGCCGTACGGGGGTTGTGTGGAGACGTGCGCGGACTTTCTCATGCAGTGTTCACTCGTCTTTGCACAACAACCCGTGATGTACGCGTCTGACGCCAGCAAGGTGGCTTATGTAATTAATTTGCTTCGGGGTAAGGCACGCGCCTGGGCTACGGCGCTCTGGGAACAGAACTCACAGTTGTTATCAGCATACACTGGGTTTGTGGGGGAGTTCAGAACAGTGTTTGATCACCCTAACAGAGGAGAGACCGCTTCAACAATGCTGCTGTCAATGCGACAGGGGCGCCGGTGCGCAGCCGAATATGTAGTCGACTTCCGCATCGCGGCTGTGAGGTCCGGCTGGAATAACGTTGCGCTCCGCGCCGCCTTCATAAACGGACTGTCATCGGTCCTGAAGGAGCATCTGGTAGCTAAGGAAGAACCGCGGGATTTAGATGGGCTTATCGATCTCGTTATACGGTTAGACAATCGGTTGGAGGAGCGCCGTCGGGAGCGAGGCGAAGGACGTGGCTGGATACGCGCCGTCCCTCTCCCTTCCGGGTTTGAAAAGGGGCCGCCCTCCCCACGCTCCACAGCCGCAGCGCTCCGTGGGGCAACAGCTCCCCCTGCTGACGTTGTTAGGGAAACGCACAGGGCCAGAATGAGGAGGCTGGTCCGCGGGGCGTGTTTTCTCTGCAGCTCAAAGGAGCACATACAGAAAAACTGCCCCAAATGGCCACAACAACAACAACCGCCCTTAGAGACTGGGCTAAGGGGGGGTCATAACATTCACGTGGGACACACACAGATTGCCACACGACTCCCAGTTATAATCCTGAGCAGGGATTTAACCCTTCAAGCCCCAGCACTGGTGGACACGGGGTCAGAAGGGAATCTGCTAGACAGCAGATGGGTAAGGGAGGTAGGGCTCCCTCTGGTGGCGCTTCCTTCACCATTGCAGGTGCAGGCACCAGATGGCACCCTCCTCCCTTTAATCACACACAAGACACAACCAGTAACTCTGGTGGTGTCTGGAAACCATCGGGAGGAGATTGAGTTTTTTGTAACTCCTTCTACCTCCCGCGTGATTTTGGGCTTCCCCTGGATGTTGAAACACAGTCCCCGGATTGATTGGCCGTCTGGGGTAGTGGTTCAGTGGAGCGAAACCTGCCATCGGGTGTGTTTAGGATCCTCGGTTCCTCCCGGTTTGCATGCTAAGGAGGAGGTCAAAGTCCCTCCCAATCTGACGGCGGTGCCGGTTGAGTACCACGATCTTGCTGACGTCTTCAGCAAGGATCTGGCACTCACCCTTCCCCCACACCGTCCGTACGATTGTGCCATTGATTTGGTTCCAGGCGTTGAGTTCCCATCCAGCAGGCTGTACAACCTCTCACGACCTGAGCGCGAATCAATGGAGACCTACATCCGGGACTCATTAGCTGCCGGGCTGATCCGGAACTCCACCTCCCCGATGAGTGCAGGTTTCTTTTTTGTGGGCAAGAAAGATGGCGGACTCCGTCCATGCATTGATTACAGGGGGCTGAATGAGATTACGGTTCGCAATCGATACCTGTTGCCCTTGTTGGATTCCGTGTTCACCCCCCTGCATGGAGCCAAAATCTTTACTAAGCTGGATCTTAGAAATGCGTATCACCTGGTTCAGATCCGGAAGGGAGACGAATGGAAGACGGCATTTAACACCCCGTTAGGTCACTTTGAGTACCTGGTCATGCCGTTCGGCCTCACCAACGCCCCCGCGACGTTCCAAGCCTTGGTTAACGACGTCTTGCGGGACTTCCTGCACCGATTCCTCTTCGTATATCTGGACGATATTCTCATCTTTTCTCCGGATCCTGAGACCCATGTCCAGCATGTACGTCAGGTCCTGCAGCGGTTGTTAGAGAACCGACTGTTTGTGAAGGGCGAGAAGTGCGAGTTTCACCGCACATCTTTGTCCTTCCTGGGGTTTATCATCTCCTCTAACTCCGTCGCCCCTGATCCGGCCAAGGTTGCGGCGGTGAGAGATTGGCCCCAACCAACAAGCCGTAGGAAGCTGCAACAGTTCCTCGGCTTCGCTAATTTCTACAGGAGGTTCATTAAGGGCTACAGTCAGGTAGTTAGCCCCCTGACAGCCCTGACCTCTCCAAAAGTCCCCTTCACCTGGTCGGATCGGTGCGAAGCCGCATTCAAGGAATTGAAATGACGGTTCTCTACTGCGCCAGTTTTGGTGCAGCCCGACCCTAGCCGCCAGTTCATGGTTGAAGTGGACGCCTCTGACTCAGGGATAGGAGCCGTGCTATCCCAGAGCGGAGAGACCGATAAGGTTCTTCACCCGTGTGCCTACTTTTCTTGCAGGTTGACCCCAGCTGAACGGAACTATGACGTTGGCAATCAAGAACTCCTTGCGGTGAAAGAGGCTCTTGAGGAGTGGAGACACCTGTTGGAGGGAGCGTCTGTGCCGTTCACGGTTTTCACTGACCATCGGAACCTGGAGTATATGAGGACCACCAAGCGGCTGAACCCCAGGCAAGCCCGCTGCTCACTGTTCTTCGGACGTTTTGACTTCCGGATCACCTATCGCCCCGGGACCAAGAACCAGAGATCGGATGCCTTGTCCCGGGTACACGAAGACGAAGTCAAAACGGTGCTGTCGGATCCACCGGAGCCCATCATTCCGGAGTCCACTATCGTGGCCACCCTCACCTGAGACGTGGAGAAGACCGTCCGGGAGGCCCTGGCACGGAGCCCGGACCCCGGACCCCGGAACTGGTCCGAAGAATCGTCTATACATCCCACCAGAGGCCAGAGCTGCAGTCTTGGACTTCTGTCACAGTTCCAAGCTCTCCTGTCATCCAGGGGTGAGAAGGACCGTGGCAGTTGTCCGGCAGCGCTTCTGGTGGGCGTCTATGGAGGCCGACGTCCGGGAGTACATCCAGGCCTGCACCACCTGTGCCAGGGGCAAGGCAGACCACAAGAGGTCCCAAGGGCTTCTCCAGCCACTTCCTGTGCCTCATCGCCCCTGGTCCCATATCGGCCTGGATTTCGTCACGGGCCTCCCGCTGTCCCAGGGCAACACCACCATCTTCACGATAGTGGACCGATTCTCCAAGGCGGCCCACTTCGTGGCCCTCCCGAAGCTCCCAACAGCCCAGGAGACAGCAGACCTCTTGGTCCACCACGTCGTCCGTCTGCATGGGATACCTACCGATATCGTCTTTGATCGTGGTCCCCAGTTCTCCTCACACGTCTGGAGGAGCTTCTGCCGGGAAATGGGGGCACTGTGAGCCTCTCGTCCGGGTATCACCCGCAGACCAATGGACAGGCAGAACGGGCCAATCAGGAATTGGAGCAAGCCCTGCGCTGTGTAACGTCCGCACACCCGACGGCCTGGAGTGAACATCTGGCCTGGATCGAGTATGCGCATAACAGCCAGGTGTCCTCTGCCACCGGCCTCTCCCTGTTTGAGGTGTGTTTGGGGTATCAGCCCCCATTATTTCCCGTGGTGGAGGGAGAGTTCGGTGTGCCCTCGGTCCAGGCCCACCTGCGGAAGTGCCGTCGGGTGTGGCGCTCCACCCGTTCTGCCTTGTTGAAGGCCCGGACGAGGGCGAAGACCCATGTGGACCGCCGGCGATTCCCGGCCCCTGCTTACCAGCCCGGGCAGGAGGTGTGGCTGTCCACGAAGGACATCCCCCTCCAGGTGGACTCCCCGAAACTCAAGGACAGGTATATTGGACCTTACAGAATCCTCAAAATCCTCAGTCCTGCCGCAGTGAAGCTCCAACTCCCGGCTTCACTGCGGATCCACCCAGTCTTTCATGTGTCCAGAATCAAGCCTCACCACACCTCACCCCTCTGTGCTCCCGGTCCGGCGCCGCCTCCTGCCCGGATCATTGACGGGGAGCCGGCTTGGACAGTGCGCCGGCTCCTGGACGTCCGTCGAATGGGTCGGGGGTTCCAGTATTTGGTGGACTGGGATGGGTTTGGACCCGAAGAACGCTCCTGGGTGAAGAGGAGCTTCATCCTGGATCCGGCCCTCCTGGCCGATTTCTACCGTCGACACCCCGATAAGCCTGGTCGGGCGCCAGGAGGCGCCCGTTGAGGGGGGGGTCTTGTTGTGTGGGCCGCCAGAAGAGGAGGTACTGCTGGCCCACCACCAGAGGGCGCCCTGCCTGAAGTGCGGGCTTCAGGCACGAGAGGGCGCTGCCGCCACGGACACAGCCGGGAGTGACAGCTGTCACTCATTAATTCCTGACAGCTGTCACTCATTCTTCATCATCTCACTCCATAAAACCCAGACGTCATCTCCACCTCATCGCTGAGATATCGTACTTCTATGGAGGTAATATTCTCTGCCAGCATTCAGTGATTTCCAGAGCTATTGTGTTGCAGCTGTCAACCAGAGGACCGGTGTGGGTCACGACTGTTTCGTCCTTCGTCTCATCAGATAAGTGGTTAAACAGACGCTGCACGAGTGTGTGTTAAAGGTGGAGGTGGCATTCCCACCGTTGTTGTTACTGGGTGTACACACACCCACACTTGACTGTCTTTGTTCTTCGCCAGCAGTACCAGATCCGACAGTCGGGGACGGTGATCACCTGGGAATTCGGGACTTGGCGGCTCCAGTATTCACCAGGTTCGGTGGCAGCGGAATTCGTGTGGTTCCGGCTCTTCTCAGGACAGACGTCTTCTATCCTCGAGCCTGCCCACACGTCACCTTTGTGGATTGACTGTTATCAAATTCTGAGATTGTCTGTATATTCGTTGTGCACCTTCACAACATTAAATTGTTACTTTTTGGCTCATCTATTGACCGTTCATTTGCGCCCCCTGTTGTGGGTCCGTGTCACTACACTTTCACAACAATTTACATCATGAATACCAACTTTAAAAAGTAAAATTTGCAAAGTAAAATATTAAACAGGTGATGATAACCTGGTTCAACCATCAAAATGGTTTTTTCATGCTGTAAATCAAAACTAGGACAAACAGACTCAGGGACAGCTTTCTCTCCAGAGCGATCACTGCTCTGAACAATAACAAATCACTCTAATCTGCACCTTTCAAGTTTCTTGTGCAATACCTGTAAACCATGTGCAATATTCCCATGCAATATGATTCCATGGTTGTATATATTTCACGTTTTACATTACGTAGTCCACATTTCATTTTATTTTACCTTATGTTTATATTAGTTGTACATATAATCTGAATAATTTACTGTTAAATTTCACTATCTTTTATTTGTCTAAAAATTACTCACACCACGGAAAGCACCTTTTTGGAGTTGCACTCAAATCTCATTGTAATGCAAATTACAGTGACAATAAAGGCAATTCTGATTCTGATTCTGATTCTAAATGCGCCGGATCACGGTTCAGTATGATCCAAGCCGAGACCATCCTTTTGTCCGGGACATGGACAAGGCAGCCTTTTGGTTTTGGACCAAACTGAAATGTCAGAAGGTCCAAACCAAATGAGATGTGTGTGTTTGTGTGGATGTGCATGTGTGTGTGTCATAAGGCCTCGTCTTGTTTGACTGTTTATTCTGTGTTTAATTAGCAGATGAAGACGGGGACGGCTCAGAGCTCTTTAATCAGGCTCCGTTATACCGAGTCTCCTCGTGTTAACCAGCATGTCAGCACTTCATTAGCTGCTTCAGGAGCTCAACCTGAACTTTAGGGCCGGAGAAGGTTCGGCCGGGTGAAGCCGGCAGCGACCTCGGCGGTTACACGGAAACACGCACCAATCGCAAACAAGACACGCTTGTTGTCACTACAACTGTGACCAATGAGGAAATGTGTTTACCTATGAGTCACATCCAATTAGGGTAACTGGATAAACATGCCCACTCTCTAATCACAGCCCATCAGGGAGATGATGCACAGGCCAAATTACAGGAGGAAATATGATTTCCAGCTACGCCTGAAAATATAACCAGAAACACCTGCGCAGTATTAGCTCATATCTAATAACGTTTCATCCAGTACGGCTGCTGTGCATCGGCAGCCAGTTTAGGGGGGGCTCAGATGAGGAAGACAGCCCCATTTTCTTTTCCACATATGAAATTTTCAGTTTGTTTTTATTTTATTGTATTACTATTATTTTCCGAATCAAAGGTTGTCTTCTTGTTATGCCATAAACCTAAATCCTTGTATGTTTGCTGCCTTTTTGGTTTCTTCCAAGAGTTGCTGGATAACATAACAATCTGTAGCTGGACAGAGTTGCCAAGTCTGTAGTTTTACCACTGAATTTTACTACATTTGCCGCATTGCTGCAGGTTGATTCCTCCCTGCTGACAGTAAGTGGTTGGTTGTAAGGGAATAGACTAATGACTAATTTGACAACAACATGATGATGATAGCCATCATCATCATCATCATCATCATCATCATCATCTGGTCCTTCTGGTGGATTTACCACCAAACATGGCATGTCTCTCTCTGTTTCTTGGTCGACTCCTCTCAGGTCTTTTAACTGATTTCTACCAAACTTGGCACATCAGTGAAGGCTAACCCAAAATGTGCCTTTAATGATTTCATTTTGGCAAAGGTCGAAGTATTTCTTTTACATCCAGTCATGAACACATAGGCAATTCATTTGGGTGTAAGTTAAGGTCATTCAGGTGTCAGTCCTTATTGCTCACAAGTATGTCACTATTACCTCATAATAATATGGGTCATGTTTTTATCTCTTGTCCTTTTTCCTGTTTTTGTCTATTTTATAGTTGCTTCTGATGCTTTTCCCCCTGGTGTTATTTAGCGGTGTCTACCTGTAGTGCTACGTACCGGTCCAAGCTCTGTGTTCTCAGGGTGTAGGACTACTTTGTGTCCCTGTGGATCACAGAGCTTTCTCTTATCGTGCCCCTGTTCTGTGGAATGATCTCCCTGCGTCAATAAAACAGTCAGATTTTGTAGAGACTTTCAAGTCCAGACTTAAGACGCACTTATTTTCCCTTTTATATGGCTAACATACTGGCATAGTATGTTACTATGCTTTTTACCCTTTTAAATTCATTTTATTAGTAAACAGAGCAGGCAGCGGCCTCAACTTTATCTAAAGTCTGGGTCTTTTAGTGAAGCTTATGGCTTGTGGCTGGCAATCAACTTTCTTTTGTTTTTCTTGTTGCTTAATGCTGACAAATTATTCTGTATTTGTTGTCTTTCTGCCACCTGATTCTGTTTTTCTCTCTGTTTGAGGTGCGGCTCCATCCAGAGATGGGTGTGGGTGTTTTCTTCTGCAGGTATCCTGTCCTGTGCATCAGCATGGACTCCCAAAACCTCCCAAAATTTCCTGTATTGTCAATTGTGTCTGTATCATGGCCCAAGCAGAGGGTCACCCCTTTGAGCCTGGTCTGTTTAATGTTTCTTTCTCAAATCATCAGAGGGAGTTTTTCCTTACGGCTGTCGCCTGTGTTCTTGCTCTGGGGATTGGTAAGGTTAGATCTTACTTGTGTGAAGCACCTTGACGCAACTTTGTTGTGATTTGGTGCTATATAAATGAAATAAATTGAACTGCTCTTATTTTGACAATTATTTTGCTATTATTTTGACAAATTCTGTATTAGTTTTTACTTCCAGGGAGGTGATGGTCTAGTGGTTAAGCATTGCTCTTAAGACCAGAGGATACTCGGTTCAAAACTCACTATGATACGTTGGGCAAGGTCCTTAACCCCAGGCAGCACTCTGACATCAATGTGTGAGTGTGTTTGTGTGAATGGGTGAATGTGAGGCATAACTGTAAAGTGCTTTGAGCTTCTGATGCAGATGGAAAAGTGCTATATAAATGCAGTCCATTTACCATTTTACTATTTGTTGAAGTTTGCATTTGTGTGTCTGGACACTGGGTGTTATTGTGTCGGGTCCTACAAATACTCCATGGAAATGTCTCCTAGTTGCCAGATTGTATTAGGCTCTGCCATGCTCTCTAGTGCTCTATGTCTGTTTATTTACTCCAATTACTCTCCTCGATATCATTCAAGACCTCTGTTTTTTCCTGCTGTCTTTTACTCAAGTTATATTGTTTTTGGACTCCATGCTACCGATGCTTGCTGTCATTCCAGATCCCCATTTTGGCCTGCTGTAAGAACTCCTGTCACTATTAATTGAAATCTGGCTACTGAACTTTATCTAACTCTGGATTATGATTCTGTGTTTTTTTTTCTGTTTTATATTTTGAACTGATTACTGTGCACCAAACCTGAGCCTGAGTCTCTGATGACCCATCCAGTCTGTCCCTAAACTACTGCTGTTTAACTTATTATTAAATAACATAAACCTGTTCTTCAAACCATTCTTCACTGTGGTTCTCTGCAATGGGGTCATCACTGTGATGCATTACAATTTTGAGTAAGCATTACAGTACAAATAATTGACATTATAAAATAATTTAAAAAAAATATGGTATTTATGGAAATATGAGAGATTACTGTCATAGAAAGTGACCTAGTAAAAAGTCTGTGTAAAGTATTTCGATATATAAGCCAAATTGAAAAAAAATGCATCATTCTTTCTTTTTTTCTAGGAAGGGACTTTCATTTACCTACAAGAATTTGTTATTTGTACATTGCTCCCGGCTACAAAACAACTTGAAACTACAGGAAAATGTGCAAAATTTGAAAAAGCTGCCTGATCGTCAGGAATATTCATGGATTTGTTGTCTCCTGCAAACAGGCAGCTGCAGGTCGTCGCACACAGAACAAGGAATGAGCCTGTATTAAAGCTTTTTTTCTTTTACATAATCCCAGAGGCATGTTGCAGAGGGTATACCTATTACTATTTAAACATGGAGCAAAATTCACGGCCTTATTCCTGGCAAACAGTGGCCAAAAGCGAGCTATTATTTCCAGAGTGGAAATGTGTCAGTTTTTAATGGGACTGTCAATAGAAACGCCTTTCCCAGGGGGGCTGAGGAAAACTGACGTTGTTCTGCTTCTTACATCCTAAACAACAGGGGGACGGGGGTCTCACACATCCCCCCACCTCCGCCCCCTGATGTTCTCCACGGCATTCCACCTGCTCTCCTGTCTCTCTGCTGCTGCTGGCAGAACTGAAACATGACAGGAACCTGCAGTGATGAAAACAGGGACACACAGATGTCCGGGTCCCTTTCTGGTCCTCTGGAAGTCTGACTATAAGACAGTCTGGTTTTATTGCGTGTTGACAAAGGCTGCTGTTTAAAGCAGCTCACCATAAATAATCCATGAGCCCAGCGGTGGTGCACTGCCTTTCTTTCCTGACCATCAGCACTTCAGGCTCTTGCAATGTTGGTACATGTTGGTGCAGGAGGAGCTGGCAGGCTGCCAGCTGAGCCACACAGAGAAAAGGAACGACAAAGAAATGCCACCAAGCGCCGCCAGCGCCAGCACGCATGCAAATTCATCATCCGGTCGCCAGTGTGTGACGCCCACCCATTATAATCAATCAATCAATCAATTTTTTATATAGCGCCAAATCACAACAAACAGTTGCCCCAAGGCGATTTATATTGTAAGGCAAGGCCATACAATAATTATGTAAAACCCCAACGGTCAAAACGACCCCCTGTGAGCAAGCACTTGGCTACAGTGGGAAGGAAAAACTCTCTTTAAACAGGAAGAAACCTCCAGCAGAACCAGGCTCAGGGAGGGGCAGTCTTCTGCTGGGACTGGTTGGGGCTGAGGGAGAGAACCAGGAAAAAGACATGCTGTGGAGGGGAGCAGAGATCGATCACTAATGATTAAATGCAGAGTGGTGCATACAGAGCAAAAAGAGAAAGAAACAGTGCATCATGGGAACCCCCCAGCAGTCTACGTCTATAGCAGCATAACTAAGGGATGGTTCAGGGTCACCTGATCCAGCCCTAACTATAAGCTTTAGCAAAAAGGAAAGTTTTAAGCCTAATCTTAAAAGTAGAGAGGGTGTCTGTCTCCCTGATCTGAATTGGGAGCTGGTTCCACAGGAGAGGAGCCTGAAAGCTGAAGGCTCTGCCTCCCATTCTACTCTTACAAACCCTAGGAACTACAAGTAAGCCTGCAGTCTGAGAGCAAAGCGCTCTATTGGGGTGATATGGTACTACGAGGTCCCTAAGATAAGATGGGACCTGATTATTCAAAACCTTATAAGTAAGAAGAAGAATTTTAAATTCTATTCTAGAATTAACAGGAAGCCAATGAAGAGAGGCCAATATGGGTGAGATATGCTCTCTCCTTCTAGTCCCCGGCAGTACTCTAGCTGCAGCATTTTGAATTAACTGAAGGCTTTTTAGGGAACTTTTAGGACAACCTGATAATAATGAATTACAATAGTCCAGCCTAGAGGAAATAAATGCATGAATTAGTTTTTCAGCATCACTCTGAGACAAGACCTTTCTGATTTTAGAGATATTGCGTAAATGCAAAAAAGCAGTCCTACATATTTGTTTAATATGCGCTTTGAATGACATATCCTGATCAAAAATGACTCCAAGATTTCTCACAGCATTACTAGAGGTCAGGGAAATGCCATCCAGAGTAAGGATCTGGTTAGACACCATGTTTCTAAGATTTGTGGGGCCAAGTACAATAACTTCAGTTTTATCTGAGTTTAAAAGCAGGAAATTAGAGGTCATCCATGTCTTTATGTCTGTAAGACAATCCTGCAGTTTAGCTAATTGGTGTGTGTCCTCTGGCTTCATGGATAGATAAAGCTGGGTATCATCTGCGTAACAATGAAAATTTAAGCAATACCGTCTAATAATACTGCCTAAGGGAAGCATGTATAAAGTGAATAAAATTGGTCCTAGCACAGAACCTTGTGGAACTCCATAATTAACTTTAGTCTGTGAAGAAGATTCCCCATTTACATGAACAAATTGTAATCTATTAGACAAATATGATTCAAACCACCGCAGCGCAGTGCCTTTAATACCTATGGCATGCTCTAATCTCTGTAATAAAATTTTATGGTCAACAGTATCAAAAGCTGCACTGAGGTCCAACAGAACAAGCACAGAGATAAGTCCACTGTCCGAAGCCATAAGAAGATCATTTGTAACCTTCACTAATGCTGTTTCTGTACTATGATGAATTCTAAAACCTGACTGAAACTCTTCAAATAGACCATTCCTCTGCAGATGATCAGTTAGCTGTTTTACAACTACCCTTTCAAGAATTTTTGAGAGAAAAGGAAGGTTGGAGATTGGCCTATAATTAGCTAAGATAGCTGGGTCAAGTGATGGCTTTTTAAGTAATGGTTTAATTACTGCCACCTTAAAAGCCTGTGGTGCATAGCCAACTAACAAAGATAGATTGATCATATTTAAGATCGAAGCATTAAATAATGGTAGGGCTTCCTTGAGCAGCCTGGTAGGAATGGGGTCTAATAAACATGTTGATGGTTTGGATGAAGTAACTAATGAAAATAACTCAGACAGAACAATCGGAGAGAAAGAGTCTAACCAAATACCGGCATCACTGAAAGCAGCCAAAGATAACGATACGTCTTTGGGATGGTTATGAGTAATTTTTTCTCTAATAGTCAAAATTTTGTTAGCAAAGAAAGTCATGAAGTCATTACTAGTTAAAGTTAATGGAATACTCAGCTCAATAGAGCTCTGACTCTTTGTCAGCCTGGCTACAGTGCTGAAAAGAAACCTGGGGTTGTTCTTATTTTCTTCAATTAGTGATGAGTAGAAAGATGTCCTAGCTTTACGGAGGGCTTTTTTATAGAGCAACAGACTCTTTTTCCAGGCTAAGTGAAGATCTTCTAAATTAGTGAGACACCATTTCCTCTCCAACGTACGGGTTATCTGCTTTAAGCTACGAGTTTGTGAGTTATACCACGGAGTCAGGCACTTCTGATTTAAAGCTCTCTTTTTTAGAGGAGCTACAGCATCCAAAGTTGTCTTCAATGAGGATGTAAAACTATTGACGAGATACTCTATCTCACTTACAGAGTTTAGGTAGCTACTCTGCACTGTGTTGGTATATGGCATTAGAGAACATAAAGAAGGAATCATATCCTTAAACCTAGTTACAGCGCTTTCTGAAAGACTTCTAGTGTAATGAAACTTATTCCCCACTGCTGGGTAGTCCATCAGAGTAAATGTAAATGTTATTAAGAAATGATCAGACAGAAGGGAGTTTTCAGGGAATACTGTTAAGTCTTCTATTTCCATACCATAAGTCAGAACAAGATCTAAGATATGATTAAAGTGGTGGGTGGACTCATTTACTTTTTGAGCAAAGCCAATAGAGTCTAATAATAGATTAAATGCAGTGTTGAGGCTGTCATTCTCAGCATCTGTGTGGATGTTAAAATCGCCCACTATAATTATCTTATCTGAGCTAAGCACTAAGTCAGACAAAAGGTCTGAAAATTCACAGAGAAACTCACAGTAACGACCAGGTGGACGATAGATAATAACAAATAAAACTGGTTTTTGGGACTTCCAATTTGGATGGACAAGACTAAGAGTCAAGCTTTCAAATGAATTAAAGCTCTGTCTGGGTTTTGGATTAATTAATAAGCTGGAATGGAAGATTGCTGCTAATCCTCCGCCCCGGCCCGTACTACGAGCATTCTGACAGTTAGTGTGACTCGGGGGTGTTGACTCATTTAAACTAACATATTCATCCTGCTGTAACCAGGTTTCTGTAAGGCAGAATAAATCAATATGTTGATCAATTATTATATCATTTACCAACAGGGACTTAGAAGAGAGAGACCTAATGTTTAATAGACCACATTTAACTGTTTTAGTCTGTGGTGCAGTTGAAGGTGCTATATTATTTTTTCTTTTTGAATTTTTATGCTTAAATAGATTTTTGCTGGTTATTGGTAGTCTGGGAGCAGGCACCGTCTCTACGGGGATGGGGTAATGAGGGGATGGCAGGGGGACAGAAGCTGCAGAGAGGTGTGTAAGACTACAACTCTGCTTCCTGGTCCCAACCCTGGATAGTCACGGTTTGGAGGATTTAAGAAAATTGGCCAGATTTCTAGATAACCAATCAATAACCACCAAATGCTCCGCCAGACAGGACTGACAACTGGGTCACACAAAGAAAAGGAGAAAATAACATCAAATAACCATATTCAGGTGAAAAAATGATTTGCTCTGATTCAGCAGAGACATCATTCTAGTTTCCTTCCTTCTCATGCTATAAACTCGCTGTGCATTTTAGTGAGAAAACACACAACTACAATAACAGCAACAACACAATAGCAACGTATATTCATATAAAATACGAGGTCTGTTAGAAAACTATCCGACCTTTTTATTTTTTTCAAAAACCATATGTATTTGAATCACGTGTGATTGCATCAGCCAATCTTGAACCTTCGTGCGCATGCGTGACTTTTTTCACGCCTGTCGGTTGCGTCATTCGCCTGTGAGCAGGCTTTGTGTGAGCAGTGGTCCAGCCCTCTCGTCGGATTTTTATTGCGAGGAAAATGTCTGAACAATTTGGAGCTTTGCTGCAGCAAATTTTTCCAGAAACTGTGAGAGACCTCCAGGTGGACACCGTTCGGAAGATTCAGATGGCTTTCAGGGACGATTCTATGGGGATTACACAGATTAAGGAGTGTTACAACCGGTTTAAAGACGGCGCACAATGGCGGAGGGCGCGCCGTGCTCCGAGCGGCGATCAACAGGCTGAAACGACCAGATCATTTCCAAACTGAACGCTGTGTTGATCCGGGATGTCGTCTGACTACCAGAGAAATGGCAGAAGATGTGCACATAGCACTTTTTTGCCACATTCCACTGTTACAGGAGTTTTGTCATGAAAAGATGTGTGGAGGAATTTGCGCGTCGGGACGGAGCCACTAATGGTGCGGGACAAAAAGCAACACCGTGATGAAGCCTCACAGGACATGTTGTGGCATGTCCAGCTCGTCCAGAATTTCTCCGATAGTCACACAACTGAAAAGCCACCAAAAGCCGTCTGAATCTTCCGAATGGTGCAAGAGCTGGGCATGTTACAACATGTCCTGTGAGACAAACATGGAGGTGCTTTTGTCCCGCGCCATTAGCGGCTCCGTGGTGAATTCCTCCGCTCCTCTTTCCATGACAAAAACTCCTGTAACAGTGGAATGTGGCAAAAACGTGGTATGTGCACATCTTCTGCCATTTCTCTGGTAGTCCGACGACGTCCCGGATCAACACAGCCTTCAGTTTGGAAATGATCTGGTCGTTTCAGCCTGTCGATCGCCGCTTGGAGCGCGGCGCGCCCTCCGCCACTGTGCGCTGTCTTTAAACCGGTTGTAACACTCCTTAATCTGTGTGATCCCCATAGAATCGTCCCTGAAAGCCATCTGAGTCTTCCGAACGGTGTCCACCTGGAGGTCTCTCACAGTTTCTGCAAAAAATTGATGCAGCAAAGCTCCAAATTGTTCAGACATTTATTCGCAATAAAAATCCGACGAGAGGGGTGGACCAGTGCTCACACAAAGCCTGCTCACAGGCGAATGATGCAACCGACAGGCGTGAAAAAAACTCACGCATGCACACGAAGGTTCAAGCTTGGCTGATGCAATCACACATGATTCAAATCCATATGGTTTTTGAAAAAAATAAAAAGGTCGGATACTTTTCTAACAGACCTCAGACATGTTTTAAAAATTTAAAGATAGAGAATATATCTGTGTTAGATAATACAGGTGGACACACACACACACACACACATACACACACACACACACACACACACACACACACACACACACACACACACACACACACACACACACACACACACACACACACTTTCTGAAGTATAAGTCAAGGGTTGTTTTTAGTAGTTCAGGAGGTCCTGTGACTCTGGTGCAACTCATATACCAAAAAAATCATGCATTTATTATTATTATAATGACAGTAATATCTCACCTATGGTCATAAACTTTGCGTAATGAACAAAAGAATAAGGTCACAGATACAAGACATGTAAATGAGATTCCTCTCTCAGGTGTCTCAGTGGGACAGTGTGAGAAGCTTGGTGATCCAGGAGGAACTTGAGTAGAGTCGATGCTTCTACACATCGAAAGAAGCCAGCTGAGATGGTTCACTCATCTGGAGAGGATGCCCCCTTGTCGTCTCCCTCGGGAGGTGTTTCAGGCATGTCAAATCAAATCAAATCAAATTAATTTTATTTATATAGCGCCAAATCACAACAAACAGTTGCCCCAAGGCGCTTTATATTTTAAGGCAAAGCCATACAATAATTACGGAAAAACCCCAACGGTCAAAACGACTCCCTGTGAGCACTTGGCGACAGTGGAAAGGAAAAACTCCCTTTTAACAGGAAGAAACCTCCAGCAGAACCAGGCTCAGGGAGGGGCAGTCTTCTGCTGGGACTGGTTGGGGCTGAGGGAGAGAACCAGGAAAAAGACATGCTGTGGAGGGGAGCAGAGATCAATCACTAATGATTAAATGCAGAGTGGTGCATACAGAGCAAAAAGAGAAAGAAACACTCAGTGCATCATGGGAACCCCCCAGCAGTCTAAGTCTATAGCAGCATAACTAAGGGATGGTTCAGGGTCACCTGATCCAGCCCTAACTATAAGCTTTAGCAAAAAGGAAAGTTTTAAGCCTAATCTTAAAAGTAGAGAGGGTGTCTGTCTCCCTGATCTGAATTGGGAGCTGGTTCCACAGGAGAGGAGCCTGAAAGCTGAAGGCTCTGCCTCCAATTCTATTCTTAAAAACCCTAGGAACTACAAGTAAGCCTGCAGTCTGAGAGCGAAGCGCTCTATTAGGGTGATATGGTACTATGAGGTCCCTAAGATAAGATGGGACCTGATTATTCAAAACCTTATAAGTAAGAAGAAGAATTTTAAATTCTACTCTAGAATTAACAGGAAGCCAACGAAGAGAGGCCAATATGGGTGAAGTATGCTCTCTCCTTCTAGTCCCCGTTAGTACTCTAGCTGCAGCATTTTGAATTAACTGAAGGCTTTTCAGGGAACTTTTAGGACAACCTGATAATAATGAATTACAATAGTCCAGCCTAGAGGAAATAAATGCATGAATTACTTTTTCAGCATCACTCTGAGACAAGACCTTTCTAATTTTAGAGATATTGCGCAAATGCAAAAAAGCAGTCCTATATATTTGCTTAATATGCGCATTGAAGAAAATATCCTGATCAAAAATTACTCCAAGATTTCTCACAGTATTACTAGAGGTCAGGGTAATGCCATCCAGAGTAAGGATCTGTTGGGAAAGTGTCTGTACACGGACCCACAACAGGGGGCGCAAATGAACGGACAATGGAGAAAGTCAAATAACAAGGCTTTACTGTTGTGAACGCGCACAACGAATACAACCAATCATGAAATGGACAATAGTCAATTCACAAAAGTGTCGTGTGGGCAGGCTCGAAGATAGGAGACGCCTCTCCAAGGTAAGACCCGAACCACACGGCTTCCTCCGCCACAGGACCCCGGAAATACTGGAGCCGCCAAGTCCCGAACTCCCAGGTGGCCACTGCCTCCGCGTGTCGGACCTGGTACTGCTGGCGAGGAACAAAGAACAGTTAGATGGGGGCGCGTTTGCACCCAAGACTCCGAACAGCAGGGAAGTTACCTCCACCTCTCGTTGGAACAATAATCCACAAGCTATACACTAATCCAAAAGGATACACTCCGTCAGCTTTGATACGTTACCTCGTAGGTAGAAACGATATCTCGGCAATGAGGTGGAGGTGCCGTCCTGCTGATATACCCCACAGATGATTGCCGTCAGCTGTCTCAGGTGATGGGTGACAGCTGTCACCGTAGCTGCTCACGTGAGGCGGCGGCGCCCTCTGGTGCCTGGAGCCCGCACTCCAGGCAGGGCGCCCTCTGGTGGTGGTGGGCCAGCAGTACCTCCTCTTCAGCGGCCCACACAACAGGATCTGGTTAGACACCATGTTTCTAAGATTTGTAGGGCCAAGTACAATAACTTCAGTTTTATCTGAGTTTAAAAGCAGGAAATTAGAGCTCATCCATGTCTTTATGTCTGTAAGACAATCCTGCAGTTTAGCTAATTGGTGTGTGTCCTCTGGCTTCATGGATAGATAAAGCTGAGTATCATCTGCGTAACAATGAAAATTTAAGCAATACCGTCTAATAATACTGCCTAAGGGAACCATGTATAAAGTGAATAAAATTGGTCCTAGCACAGAACCTTGTGGAACTCCATAATTAACCTTAGTCTGTGAAGAAGATTCCCCATTTACATGAACAAATTGTAATCTATTAAATAAATATGATTCAAACCACTGCAGCGCAGTGCCTTTAATACCTATGGCATGCTCTAATCTCTGTAATAAAATTTCATGGTCAACAGTATCAAAAGCAGCACTGAGGTCTAACAGGACAAGCACAGAGTTGAGTCCACTGTCTGAGGCCAAAAGAAGATCATTTGTAGCCTTCACTAATGCTGGTTCTGTACTATGATGAATTCTAAAACCTGACAAACTCTTCAAATAGACCATTCCTCTGCAGATGATCAGTTAGCTGTTTTACAACTACCCTTTCAAGAATTTTTGTGAGAAAAGGAAAGTTGGAGATTGGCCTATAATTAGCTAAGATAGCTGGGTCAAGTGATGGCTTTTTAAGTAATGGTTTAATTACTGCCACCTTAAAAGCCTGTGGTACATAGCCAACTAATAAAGTTAGATTGATCATATGTAAGATCGAAGCATTAATTAATGGTAGGGCTTCCTTGAGCAGCCTGGTAGGAATGGGGTCTAATAGACATGTTGATGTTTGGAGGAAGTAACTAATGAAAATAACTCAGACAGAACAATCGGAGAGAAAGAGTCTAACCAAATACCGGCATCACTGAAAGCAGCCAAAGATAACGATACGTCTTTGGGATGGTTATGAGTAATTTTTTTCTCTAATAGTTAAAATTTTATTAGCAAAGAAAGTCATGAAGTCATTACTAGTTAAAGTTAAAGGAATACTCAGCTCAATAGAGCTCTGACTCTTTGTCAGCCTGGCTACAGTGCTGAAAAGAAACCTGGGGTTGTTCTTATTTTCTTCAATTAGTGATGAGTTGTAAGATGTCCTAGCTTTATGGAGGGCTTTATAGAGCAACAGACTCTTTTTCCAGGCTAAGTGAAGATCTTCTAAATTAGTGAGATGCCATTTCCTCTCCACTTACGGGTTATCTGCTTTAAGCTGCGAGTTTGTGAGTTATACCACGGAGTCAGGCACTTCTGATTTAAGGCTTTCTTTTTCAGAGGAGCTACAGCATCCAAAGATGTCCTCAATGAGGATGTAAAACTATTGACGAGATAATCTATCTCACTCACAGAGTTTAGGTAGCTACTCTGCCCTGTGTTGGTATATGGCATCGGAGAACATAAAGAAGGAATCATATCCTTAAACCTAGTTACAGCGCTTTCTGAAAGACTGAGAAACTTATTCCCCACTGCTGGGTAATCCATTAAAGTAAATGTAAATGTTATTAAGAAATGATCAGACAGAAGGGGTTTTTCAGGGAATACTGTTAAGTCTTCAATTTCAATACCATAAGTCAGAACAAGATCTAAGGTATGATTAAAGTGGTGGGTGGACTCATTTACATTTTGAGCAAAGCCAATCGAGTCTAACAATAGATAGGTAATAACTATTCATATTGGGCTTTCCCAGGAATCAATGCACAAAAGAAACTCCAATAACAGAGTACACTAGAATAATAAACACAAAACAGCTAAATTAAAGAGCAAAAAAATGAAAAGGACTCACATTTCTTTTTTTGTAGTGTTTTAAGCGATGTGGGTCAGCAAGCCCGTGTCCACCTGACTGTTGTCCAAACTGCATCAAGTAATATGTTGTCCATTGCATGTGTATCTGTCTATCTTGATCATTTTTTGTAATATAAAATTCTGTGTGTTGCACCACAAGCTGAGGGCTTCCTGCAAAGATCCACTTAACAGAAAAAAAGACTGACTTGTACTCCAGAAAATACAGTATTGTATTTTTTTTGATAATTTAGCATTTTAGGCAATGTACATTAGCTCATTATATAAATCAACAATTATACCATAATTTTAATTTAACATTTATTTAACCAGGTTAGTTCCATTGAGATTTATTTTGCAAGGGAGACCTGGACAGTTATAAGTTTACAGCCCACCTAACCTGCATGTCTTTAAATGTGGGAGGAAACCCAAGCAAACACAGGGAGAACATGCAAACTCCACACAGAAGGACACAGGTGGGAATCGAACACACGGCCTTCTTGCTGTGAGGCAACAGTGCTAACCACTCACTAAGCCACTGTGCTGCCCAAGTGACAGTTCAGTTCTCATTATTCTGTGCAAAAGTGATTTTTAAGCAGTCTATGCATGTTTTTTAAATGTTAAATACCGTAGGACAAAAAAATACACCATACTGGAGTGAAAACATGATCTGTCATGAATATCGACTCACATCTGTCGAGGTGATGCGAGAAAGCCTCCGCCAACCTGTAAAATCAGCATCCTGGTGTTGTGGCTGACCCACCATCTGTGACTAATAACTATTTTTAAATTAAATTAAATAATACAAAAAAATGATACAGCTGAATCCTTACACAATAATTCATTTTTTTCACCTGACAGCATAAAAGCATGAAGTACAGATTTGAGTAGTTAGCTGAAAGTGCTTAAGGAATAGAGACCACAAGTCTGAATATTATCTTTCATTAATTTTTCAACATTGGACTTTTTTGAGCTAATGAGATTGTTTTTTACCTATTTAATTCACACACACACATCTCCACTCCCCACTTTTTTTCACAGCTCAGATCAGAAATGCCTTCTATTGTCTGGGGATTTGTAATTTCAGATGTGTCTCCTCAGAGCCGTACTGATCACAGCATAGAGGATAACTCAATTTTCCACTTGAGTGGAGGCATTATTTTAGTCTCTATTGAAATATGCACCAATATTGAATTAATTCTCCCAAACAGCACACGTTACCTGGGCTGTGCCATGGAAAATGTGGCAGATATGAAACCAAATCCAACATCATGAGCTCATCGCTATTCGGGGTTGGATCAAGGTTTTCTTCTGAATGTCAGATTCATCAGACCATGCTCAGCTCTTATTTTAAACATTTCAATTTTCCACACTGCGTGACGCAGAAACAATTTCACTGTCATTGCATAAAGCCCATATTAGTCCAAACTTTAAATCTGAAGGCATTACGCTTGAAAGGAACAATGGTCTCTGGCCAAATGCTTTGGAGCATTTTGGAAGGTTCAAGTCTTAATAATATGAACTAAGATTGTTTTGAAAATTTGACACCACATGAATAGAACTTTTTTAGAACTTTAGTATTTTTATATTTTCAGGGCACAGAGAAGTATGCATCCTTGGATAATGACAGTCCATTAACTGGTCGTAAAATGGTCGTAACTAAAATAAGTTAGTTCACTCAACAGATGGACCATCAGAATATCATGTAGTAACATGTCTGCCAGCAGTCTTGCTTGGAGCGCTCACCGTGTCCAAGAAACACGACCTTGCAGGTGTAACGATCCCCCTTCTTCTTTGATAAAAAGCACCACAGTTCAGCACCACAGACAGCTCCCATGAGTCATGACAGTTATAAATTTGCACCACCATCATGCATATGTGTGCATCAGAGTCTTTATGTATGTGACTGCAACTTTTTGTCCCCACCCAAAGTCCACCACTGTATTCCTGAGGGGGCTGTGACAGAGACTGTCCACAACTCTCCTGAATCAGTGACACTCTGTGTGACACAGGATTTAGCTGCAACCTTTCTGTCACTGCATGTTCTGCTGTTCGTGTGCATGACGTCTTGTTGGTATGACCGTCACAGATGGTCACCCAACTGAGTCTATTCTGCTTGAGGTTATAAGCCTATTCCACAGAGCACCGTTCCTTCCCATTTAATCCCGAATAGCAAATTGGGGCACATTTTGAAGCATCACAATAACTTTTTGAGTTATCTTAATCAATCTTGAACAAACTTGGTATACACAGTAGTTAGGGTCATCATCTGCACCAGATTTGAAATCGGGATCCAATTTTTGAAGTGTTCAAAAATGTCAACCCGATTTATGAAATTGTTAATAGTGTTGTGTGTTGGGGGGTGTGGCTGGATATTTTGGTGTTCTTTTCTTTTCTTTGTGTTATGTGTCGGACGCAGCCCGGAGAACCGACCAGCGTTTGAAGGACCCAGTATAAAATAAGCAGAGCACGGTACAAAGGATAACAGAGTTTAATAAACATAACAGTGATGTGAAAAAATATAAAAGTGCGCGGTCTGGCGTGGTGGTTTTGCGGTGCGCTCCCAGCAGCGCTCCCAGCAGTGTTAACGGTCCGGAGCCAGAACCAATTCGGACCCAAGGACCCCGCCGACACCCCCCCAGGTGGCCGCGACAAACTGAGTCTGTGAAAGAAGGAATCATTATGTGAGTCCACACTCAACACACAGAGAGACCACTCAAAGGTGTACAAACAGCAAACACTTCCTGGCTTAATTGCAAATCAGCTTCCCACCCTGCAGGCATAGAACACCCTGTTCACAAAACTCCACTGCAGTAGAAGCTGATTTAAATGACCAACATACAGCTCAATATAATAAGGTGTGAGGGACACCACATTTACTGACTGTATAAATGTTA
The DNA here is from genome assembly GCF_902500255.1 of Thalassophryne amazonica. Taxonomy (NCBI): domain Eukaryota; kingdom Metazoa; phylum Chordata; class Actinopteri; order Batrachoidiformes; family Batrachoididae; genus Thalassophryne; species Thalassophryne amazonica. The sequence goes on along the minus strand of NC_047118.1, from coordinate 1,423,147 downwards.
GTCACAAAATCTAACGTACCTCAGGAAGTGTGCTGACGAGCGTGAGACCTCACCACCTCCTCTTTCACAGACCATGCATCAAACCTGGACGTTCTCTGCATCCACTGATGATGAGATGGCTCCCGAGACGACGATCTCACCCGTCTGGTCACAAGGTCGAGTCTCTGGCAAATACACACTGTGTACTCCAGTCTTAAATGCCACCATGTTCCAATCCATGTAGATGCACCACAGCTGTGAGTCCTGACGAGCCGCAGGTGATCAGCCTCAGGTGATCAGGGTGAGGTCCTGATAAACTCAGCTACACAGCCACTCAGTCCCAAATGCAAGCCACCTGGAAGGAAAAACAAAAGACAGGACAAAAGACAGAAACAAAAAGACAGCCAGGCCCCCCCAGCCATACAACAGTACCCCACCCTCATGGGAAGCCTCCCGGCGACCACACAAACCTGGCCCAGGAGAAACACCCCCCTCCAGGGACCATGGCTGGAAACCGTATCCGCATTCATCTTCCAACAGAATCTTCATCTAACAGAATGGTTGATGTCTTCTCCTCTGGCTGCATCTTTGCCCTTGTTTCTATCAGTCAATTAGCACAGGTGTGGCCAGGAGTTCATGAACCTGTGCGGTCAGCCTTTGTCCAACCATGTTCACAGTCTGATTAGTCATAAAACAAAAAAGACAAACACAAACAACCAAAACACCCCCCCTCCCCAGGGGACCGTCCCATCAAACCCCGGGAAGAGGAGAAAAGAAAAACAACCCAAACTTAAGCTAGCAAATAAAAACACTAACACCCCCCCCCCCCCTCCCCAGAGGACCGTTCCATCAAACCCTGGGAAGGGGAGAAAAGAAAAACAACCCAAACTTAAGCTAACAAATAAAAACACTAACACCCAAAAAGACAGCCAGGCCCCCCCAGCCATACAACAGTACCCCACCCTCACGGGAAGCCTCCCGGCGACCACACAAACCTGGCCCAGGAGAAACACCCCCCTCCAGGGACCATGGCTGGAAACCGTATCCGCATTCATCTTCCAACAGAATCTTCATCTAACAGAACGGTTGATGTCTTCTCCTCTGGCTGCATCTTTGCCCTTGTTTCTATCAGTCAATTAGCACAGGTGTGGCCAGGAGTTCGTAAACCTGTGCGGTCAGCCTTTGTCCAACCATGTTCACAGTCTGATTAGTCATAAAACAAAAAAGACAAACACAAACAACCAAAACACCCCCCCCTCCCCAGGGGACCGTCCCATCAAACCCCGGGAAGAGGAGAAAAGAAAAACAACCCAAACTTAAGCTAGCAAATAAAAACACTAACACCCCCCCCCCCCCTCCCCAGAGGACCGTTCCATCAAACCCCGGGAAGGGGAGAAAAGAAAAACAACCAAAACTTAAGCTAACAAATAAAAACACTAACACCCCCCCCCCCCCCCCAACGACATGTAGGGACCAACACCCCCCAGAGGACATCCCGCCAGCTCCAGGAGTAATAACCACAGCTGAGGTCCCTCTGGGACCCAATGTCACCCACGGGGACTCCCAGCGCCTCCCAGAGGACCATTCCATCAACCCCAGGAGACGCCTCCCCTCATGACCAACGGACCCAGCCCCGGCCGTCTATGGCTAGATGGACCCACAGCCCTTTCCCCCCCAGAGGACACCACAGTCAAACCCTGAGGGCGGAAACTGGGGGGAAAAACAAAAAGAGAAAAAAAACATACAAACAAAACAACCCCAACCCCACCCCCTTGGCGCAGTGGAAACTGGAAGCATGTCCAGTGTCACCAACCGTGACTATACCCCAGAAGCCAACCGGGAGGAGTGGAACAGCGGTTATGGCAGACGGCACAAAACGGCGCCACTCCTCCGACTTCCAAACCAGCCACCAGCTGCGGGTATATCCCACTGCCCCAAACCTCAGCCACGCCGATGGCAGACGGCTCAAAGGCGCGCTGAAGCCGGAGGTGGAACAGGGAATCAACAAACAAAAACACCCCCCCCCCAGGTGCAGAGGTTACCTGGGAAACGCCCAGCATAACCAAACTGCACCACTCCAGCAATGCCGACACTACGGCTCACACGGCTGGAGCCAGAGGAGAAGAGAGGGAACAAAAAGAAAATACCCCAAACCCCCCCCCCCTCCCGGGTGCAGAGGTTACCCGGGAAACGCCCAACATAACCAAACTGCACCACTCCAGCAACGCCGACTCTACGGCTCACCCGGCTGGAGTCAGAGGAGAAGAGAGGGCATAACAAAAAACAAAACAAAAGAAAAAAGAAAAAAGAAAAAACAACCCAATTACCCCCCATCACCCCCCGGGGACCGTCCCATCAAACCCTGGGGAGGTGAAACGAAAAGAAATAAAAAGAAAGACTAACAGACTAACATAAAGTTGCTTGGGTCCTTTTTTGTTGCTCCAAACAGGCTGCAGGGTCACAACCCCAGACACTAATAGTGGAAAACAAAAAATAAAATCCCACACAAAAACCAACTCAAAAAACACCCACAAGAAACGAACCAACACAAAACTAATCAGTGGTTTATACCGTCAAGCTCAAACAAATCGAACACACCTGTTCCAACTTAAGAGCTTAACGGTAATGTGACTCAGTCACCACAAGAGGGAGCCAGAGTGCTAAAAATGAAAAACCCTCTTTGGTGACAGAGAAAACAAACGAGCTGCTTTTCTGTGCACAGCTGTGTGCAAGACACAACCAAAAATGTGATTCAACTAAATAACACCGGAGCTGACACAACAGATGCAGTAGCTATCATTACTTGGGGAAACGGGGCTACGACTGTAACACAGGAAGCACCGCGACCCGTGCCACAGAGCTCCGCCGTGCGCGTTCACCCATTACAGAACCACTCCTGCAGCTCCCGTTTAAACCTCTTATCCGGTCGAAGTGTGACGCGAAGCCGTCGCCAGTCACACTCCACCACGACCCACGGATAAGGCACAAACACAGGAACACGGCTGCATGAGCACTCAAATCAGTATTTAGTAATGGGTTCTCCAACGCGCACCATCCGGGCGGAGAGCACCCGCAACTGATCCGGATAACTTCTGAACGTCTGCTCAATATAATAAGGTGTGAGGGACACCACATTTACTGACTGTATAAATGTTAGTCACAAAATCTAACGTACCTCAGGAAGTGTGCTGACGAGCGTGAGACCTCACCCCCTCCTCTTTCACAGACCATGCATCAAACCTGGACGTTCTCTGCATCCACTGATGATGAGATGGCTCCCGAGACGACGATCTCACCCGTCTGGTCACAAGGTCGAGTCTCTGGCAAATACACACTGTGTACTCCAGTCTTAAATGCCACCATGTTCCAATCCATGTAGATGCACCACAGCTGTGAGTCCTGACAAGCCGCAGGTGATCAGCCTCAGGTGATCAGGGTGAGGTCCTGATAAACTCAGCTACACAGCCACTCAGTCCCAAATGCAAGCCACCTGGAAGGAAAAACAAAAGACAGGACAAAAGACAGAAACAAAAAGACAGCCAGGCCCCCCCAGCCATACAACACTTTGCTCTCCAGGTGGCATGAGAACTGATTTGTCTGTGGAGAAGGTGCTGGCTGAAGAATCCTTCACCCTCATCAACATCATGTGTAGCACCTGTGAATGGTGCTCACATGCAACCTTAAAGACTTTAGGCTGAAGCAGATAATTGGATGGCGTTCTGCATTTAAGTCATGTGTGATTCAAGCAGAACTGCCGGGAACTCGACCTTGTGATGTTCGTTTGTGAGACGCTGAGGTTTGACACATCGAGCCCGTGAAGCAAGGAAGGGTGAGGGACACATGCTGTCAGCACACATCAAAGGTGATTAAGTGTTTGATTAATTGTTGATAGTAACTTGGTATTTTGTTACGCAGTATACTTGAATTGTGATGAGGATTGTGCAGCTCGCTTCTCACTGCTGTGGCATGCGGACAAGTGGTCCTCCACTTGTTGTGAGAAGCTGCTTATTTGCATAAAGCTTAAAATACAGACCTGTATGTGTTGCTGATAGTGTGTGTCTTTTGAAGGATATTAGTTGTAACTGCTAACTTACCTCACCTCTTCTATGCTTCGCAGAGAGTCGGTTTGTCGTGTCCACCTGGGGGGTGTTTGGCAGTGGTAGTGGGTCCAGGAGCGCCGGGCTTCGATCCTTTTGGGCGCTGGAGAGCGTGCCAGCCTTCACTCCACCAGAAGGACGCTATTTCTGTTTTTACACTTTTTATGCACCAGTGGGTGAAATAAATATATTGTTTTTGGAACCGCTTTTCTGGTTATTTGTAGCGCTGGGTTCCGTCTGACGCAGGTCCGCTCCTCAACCCGCGTCGACACATAACAAATAGTACATGGTAACTTCCGAATATTTGTAGTCTTAATGGCTTCAATCATGCTTGGACATCTTTAAGTGGGGTATTCGGGTGTTTGTAGTGATGACAGTATGAAACGTGTTTGATCGTGCTCCTTTAGGGTAAAAATATGAAGCCGAAGCAGGGTTTGTTGCAGTTTTTGAACATGTCTCCTTTCTTTCATTTTCAGGCGGGTTGCTATGTGTGCACATTACAACCCCTGGCAAAAATTATGGAATCACCGGCCTCGGAGGATGTTCATTCAGTTGTTTAATTTTGTAGAAAAAAAGCAGATCACAGACATGACACAAAACTAAAGTAATTTCAAATGGCAACTTTCTGGCTTTAAGAAACACTATAAGAAATCAGGAAAAAAAAACTGTGGCAGTCAGTAACGGTTACTTTTTTAGACCAAGCAGAGGGGAAAAAAAAATATGGACTCACTCAATTCTGAGGAATAAATTATGGAATCACCCTGTAAATTTTCATCCCCAAAAACTAACACCTGCATCAAATCAGATCTGCTTGTTAGTCTGCATCTAAAAAGGAGTGATCACACCTTGGAGAGCTGTTGCACCAAGTGGACTGACATGAATCATGGCTCAAACACGAGAGATGTCAATTGAAACAAAGGAGAGGATTATCAAACTCTTAAAAGAGGGTAAATCATCACGCAATGTTGCAAAAGATGTTGGTTGTTCACAGTCAGCTGTGTCTAAACTCTGGACCAAATACAAACAACATGGGAAGGTTGTTAAAGGCAAACTTACTGGTAGACCAAGGAAGACATCAAGGCGTTAAGACAGAAAACTTAAAGCAATATGTCTCAAAAATCGAAAATGCACAACAAAACAAATGAGGAACGAATGGGAGGAAACTGGAGTCAACGTCTGTGACCGAACTGTAAGAAACCGCCTAAAGAAAATTGGATTTACATACAGAAAAGCTAAACGAAAGCCATCATTAACACCTAAACAGAAAAAACAAGGTTACAATGGGCTAAGGAAAAGCAATCGTGGACTGTGGATGACTGGATGAAAGTCATATTCAGTGATGAATCTCGACTCTGCATTGGGCAAGGTGATGATGCTGGAACTTTTGTTTGGTGCCGTTCCAATGAGATTTATAAAGATGACTGCCTGAAGAGAACATGTAAATTTCCACAGTCATTGATGATATGGGGCTGCATGTCAGGTAAAGGCACTGGGGAGATGGCTGTCATTACATCATCAATAAATGCACAAGTTTACGTTGATATTTTGGACACTTTTCTTATCCCATCAATTGAAAGGATGTTTGGGGATGATGAAATCATTTTTCAAGATGATAATGCATCTTGCCATAGAGCAAAAACTGTGAAAACATTCCTTGCAAAAAGACACATAGGGTCAATGTCATGGCCTGCAAATAGTCCGGATCTTAATCCAATTGAAAATCTTTGGTGGAAGTTGAAGAAAATGGTCCATGACAAGGCTCCAACCTGCAAAGCTGATCTGGCAACAGCAATCAGAGAAAGTTGGAGCCAGATTGATGAAGAGTACTGTTTGTCACTCATTAAGTCCATGCCTCAGAGACTGCAAGCTGTTAGAAAAGCCAGAGGTGGTGCAACAAAATACTAGTGATGTGTTGGAGCGTTCTTTTGTTTTTCATGATTCCATCATTTTTTCCTCAGAATTGAGTGATTCCATATTTTTTCCCCTCTGCTTGGTCTAAAAAAGTAACCGTTACTGACTGCCACAATTTTTTTTCCTAAATTAAACAACTGAATGAACATCCTCCGAGGCCGGTGATTCCATAAGTTTTGCCAGGGGTTGTATTAGTCAGCCAGTTACCAGATCTGAACTTTATAAGCCAGGCTGTTAGGAAGCAAGCAAGCCAGATTAAGTCGTTTCGTATTGTTTTTACACATTTTTGGATAGTGGTCAATCGAAGTAGAACTGTGCCCTGTGGAATAGCCCTGTTAGATGCCAGTTCACCTAACCTGCATGTTTTTGGAAGTGGAAGGAAGCTGGAGCACCTGGAGGGAACCCATGAAACACAGGGCGAACATACAAAATCCACTCAGAAAGGACCATGTCAGAACTGAACCCAGGACCTTCTCGCTGTGAGACAACCACTAAGACACTGTGGCGCTGTGCATTGAGACTTTGAATCTTGCACGTGAAGGGCTGCTGACAGTGAGTAGGTGACTTTGTAGCAACTTACTTGAAGGCGTAGCGGAGGAGGAAGCTGATCTTGCCACAGTTGTCGCCCTGTTTGCCTTCACCCTGGTCACCTTTGGGTCTGTAGAGCTCCGGCTTGATCTGGCCGATGCAGGTTACCTGCTCTTTCTCCTCACCGTGGAAATCAGGGCTGGAGAGCTGGTGAGTCATGGGTTTGGGTCTAAAAAATGAAAAGTCAAACAAAAAAGTGGGGAAGTTGAATAGGATGTTTGCAGCATATAATGAAAAACACTAGTGTGGTGAGGAAACATCAAAATTGAAACAACATGCAACATGTTTTCAAATCAAAGACAGCACCATGTTAATGGAGTACAAAGGAATAATTAAAATTCCTTCACTGAAAGTGAAATTTGAGGCTTAGAGGTTCATGTTTGCAAAATTAAACTACACGTCTTTTCAAATATCAGCCGATTAAAAAATAATAATGTAAAATATGAATAAATCCACATCATGCACAACAGTTTTCCAAAACACAGACTTTATTTTCTTCAGTTATCGTCAAACAATTTTCCTAATCATCTCAAAGAGGGTATTAACTTGTTTTCTTCAGATCCATCAGCTAAGACAGTGTGACAGCTCCCGTCTGTATATTTGTGGACAAGATTGGACCTATCTTCCACTTGACACAAAGCAGTGCACGGCACAAACGTCATTGCTCATGTAATCCAATGCAGTCATCATTTTAAAGCCAAGCACAATTTAATTCAATTAATTTTCATTTATATAGCGCCAAATCACAACAAAGCTGCCTCAAGGCTCTTCACACAAATAAGGTCTAACCTTACTAACCCCTAGAGCAAGAACACAGAAGACAGTGTGAAGGAAAAACTCCCTCTGATGATTTGAGGAAGAAACATCAAGCAGACCAGACTCAAAGGGGTGATCCTCTGCTTGGGCCATGCTACCAACAGAGTTGACAATACAAATATACAGGAAATTTTGGGAGTCCATGCTGGTGCACAGGACAGGAGGCCTGCAGAAGAAGACCCCCTCAAACAGAGAGAGAGAAAAAACAGAATCAGAATCAATTTGTCAGCATTAAGCAACAAGAAAAACAGAAGAAATACTAAGGTGATCGCTGACCACTAGCACCCATGTGTGACTGCCCAGGATCAGGACTAAGACCAAGGTTTCCAGTGGCTTCCTGGACTCATACATCTGAAGTGGAACTGTTTGCTGTGAAACTGCTTAACTTGTAGAGATTCACTTATCTCAACATGGATGTTCATGTCTGTGGATCCTTTGGGAATATCTTATGGAGTTGTGAGGTCACTGGACAGGTGTGTTTGGTGAGACCGATGTCTGTGTAGGAGAATGAAAGTCCAAGTCTTCAGAGCCCTGGTGCTTCCTGTCTTACTGTATGATTGTGAGATTTGAAGGCTACCTAGCAACCTAAGGCAGTGACTGGATGTTTTTGGTCCTAGACTCTTCATGGAATCCTTGGGTATGTCTGACTTTATGTCAAATGAAGGGTTACTTGTCAGCTTCATCATTTTGGCCATGCGTCACATTCCTCTGTGCAGGATCCAGCATGTAGGTGCTTCAGTGCTGAGGACCCCAAAGGCTGGAGAAGGTCATGAGGGGGAGATGAAGAGAAGGAGATCAAATGCTTCAGGGAGCTTTGGTGGAAGATTGATGCTCTGTAAATTACACATTTGTACAATGACACTTTGCATGATGATTCTTTTCCTTGCCAGCAAACCTCTCACTTCTGAGTCAGTCACAGTGCCGCTGCACTTAAAGGGAAGGAGTGATGACAAGCAAATGACTCCTGTGACTGTGGTGCATAAGTGACTAAATACAATCCCTCTCTACCCTAAGGCTGACTTTTCTTCAGATTATGCGCAAACAGCAAAGTGGAGGTTATCATGCCCCAAATTCACACTCTAAAAAAGGAACTGCTGTCTCAATGACAAAAATTTATGCAACAATTTGCATAGATATTTTAAAGTTATTTCAACTTAGTTACGAGGTCTGTTAGAAAAATATCCAACCTTTTTATTTTTTTCAAAAACCTGATGGATTTGAATCACATGTGCTTGCATGAGCCAACCTTGAACCTTCGTGCGCATGCATGAATTTTTTCACGCCTGTCGATTGCATCATTTGCTGGTAAGCAGCCTTTGTGTGAGGACGTGTGTAGTGCGTTCGGTGGATTTTCATTCCAAGGAAAAAGACGGAACAACTGGAGCAGCACCGCATCAAATTTTGCCAGAAACTGAGCAACAGCCAGGTGGAAACCATTCTGATTATTCAGACGGCTTTCGGTGACGATCCTCTGGGCATCACACAGATTAAGGAGCGGTACAACCGGTTTAAAGACGTCCGCACAACGGTGGAGAGCGAGCCACGCTCCGGTCGGCCATCAACATGCTGAAATGACCAGATCATTTCCAAAGTGAACGCTGTGGTGATGTGGGACCGTCGTGTGACTATCTGAAAATTGCAGAAGAGGTGGACATCAGCACTTTTTCGGTACATTCCACTGTGACAGAAGATATGGCCATGAAAAGAGTGGCTGTGAAATTCATGCTGCTGCTGACGGAGCAAAAGCGCCTCCGTGTTGAAGTCTCACAGGACATGCTGTGACATGCCCACCTCTTCCACAATTTCTCGGATAGTCACATGACTAAAAAGCCACCGAAAGCCGTCTGAATCATCCGAATGGTTTCCACCTGGCTGTCGCCCAGTTTCTGGCAAAATTTGATGCGGTGCTGCTCCAGTCGTTCCGTCTTTTTCCTTGCAATGAAAATCCACCGAGTGCACTACACATGTCCTCACACAAAGGCTGCTTACCAGAAAATTATGCAATCTTTTCTTCCTGTTAAAAGGGAGTTTTTCCTTCCCACTGTAGCCAAGTGCTTGCTCACAGGGGGTCGTTTTGACCGTTGGGGTTTTTACGTAATTATTGTATGGCCTTGCCTTACAATATAAAGCGCCTTGGGGCAACTGTTTGTTGTGATTTGGTGCTATATAAAAAAATTGATTGATTGATTGCACAACACACGTCCTCACACAAAGGCTGCTTACCAGAAAATGACGCAATCAACAGGTGTGAAAAAATTCACGCATGTGCACGAAGGTTCAAGGTTGGCTGATGCATCCATCATCCATCAAAATCCATCAGGTTTTTGCAAAAATTAAAAAGGTCCGATATTTTTCTAACAGACCTCGTATTTCAACTTTCAACTGAGTTAATGCCACATCTCTAGTTAAGTTGAAATAACTTTTAAAAAAATCTATAAATTGTTGCATCACTTTTTCTCGTTGGGACAGTGGTTCCTTTTTTAGTGTGCACTTGTCCCACAGATTGTCAAGATAGGACCCAATATCAAAAATATAAAATGTACTTTTTGACAATATTCCATGGAGAAACTGAGAAGGAGGAGTTTATTACATTTTAGAGATGACATGTTTCACTTTATGTATTGTCATGATTTATCCTTTCCTTCATTCTGCTTTATTAATTTCTACTGTTTTATTCTGGTTTTTAGTCGTTGTAGCAATTGTGAACATAATTTTAAATACACCTTTGCAAAAACATTCAAACTTAATTTTTCCATTTGTCCCCCATTTGTCAAACAATATATTTGTCATTTCAACTGTAATTCCATGAAACAGTATTTAAAAATATTACAGAGAAGAAAGATTGATGTCAGCTTTTATTTAATACTCGTATGTCAGATTTTCAGTGGGTCAACAGTTTACATCAACTAAGATGAACACCTCCATAAACAGCACAAAATATTTCCAAAGATATACAGAGATGGATGATTGATGGAACTCGAAACCTGTGATCAAGATCACAAAATAATACAGCCCTGACCAGCCCCCCTCCGCCCCCACCCCCGAGCAAGGAGAATGATGTGGAAGGGGGGGGCATTCCCCCTTACTCGGTGTGGAGCTTTTGAAAATTTGAGGTCAAAGTGGGGCATTCTGAGGCTTCTTGAAGGACCAGAAGAACAACAACCTGGCCCGTAGCCAGGATCTGAAGGGGGGGGGGGGTCTTTTTTGTGGTGAAAGTCAGCCTTTGTTGGCGGATGTCCAGGGATGCATTTTGGAGGGTTTATTGCTATCTCCCCCCAATTTAGTTGTATTGCTTAATATGTGTGGAATTTGTATTTTTCTTATTTTGTTGGACATTTTCACCTTTTCTTTGCCTTCACCCCAAATTGATTCCTCCTGAGGAAGGACTTTACTTTATCCAGAAGATGTAACTGGAAAATACTTGCTTTGACAACAAAGTTTATCTGTTCATTGAACCTCAAACAGCTGTCAAACACATATGAACCACAAGATCCATAATCATATTCATACTTATGACTTCATGAACTCTAAATGACCTGATTTTAAAGCTAGAACCCCAAACAGACCCAGTAATGCCTGAACATAGACATTAGTTATGTAGTTATGCAGAAAAGTTAAATTAAGTAAAACTTATTTGTATATAGCTGGGAGAGGTGATGGTCTAAATCAAATCAAATCAATTTTATTTATATAGCACCAAATCACAACAAATAGTTGCCCCAAGGCGCTTTATATTGTAAGGCAAAAGCCATACAATAATTACAGAAAAACCCCAACGGTCAAAACGACCCCCTGTGAGCAAGCACTTGGCGACAGTGGGAAGGAAAAACTCCCTTTTAACAGGAAGAAACCTCCAGCAGAACCAGGCTCAGGGAGGGGCAGTCTTCTGCTGGGACTGGTTGGGGCTGAGGGAGAGAACCAGGAAAAAGACATGCTGTGGAGGGGAGCAGAGATCAATCACTAATGATTAAATGCAGAGTGGTGCATACAGAGCAAAAAGAGAAAGAAACAGTGCATCATGGGAACCCCCCAGCAGTCTAAGTCTATAGCAGCATAACTAAGGGATGGTTCAGGGTCACCTGATCCAGCCCTAACTATAAGCCTTAGCAAAAAGGAAAGTTTTAAGCCTAATCTTAAAAGTAGAGAGGGTGTCTGTCTCCCTGATCTGAATTGGGAGCTGGTTCCACAGGAGAGGAGCCTGAAAGCTGAAGGCTCTGCCTCCCATTCTACTCTTACAAACCCTAGGAACTACAAGTAAGCCTGCAGTCTGAGAGCGAAGCGCTCTATTGGGGTGATATGGTACTACGAGGTCCCTAAGATAAGATGGGACCTGATTATTAAAAACCTTATAAGTAAGAAGAAGAATTGTAAATTCTATTCTAGAATTAACAGGAAGCCAATGAAGAGAAGCCAATATGGGTGAGATATGCTCTCTCCTTCTAGTCCCCGTCAGTACTCTAGCTGCAGCATTTTGAATTAACTGAAGGCTTTTCAAGGAACTTTTAGGACAACCTGATAATAATGAATTACAATAGTCCAGCCTAGAGGAAATAAATGCATGAATTAGTTTTTCAGCATCACTCAGTCCTACATATTTGCTTAATATGTTGATGGTTTGGAGGAAGTGAGTAATGAAAATAACTCAGACAGAACAATCGGAGAGAAAGAGTCTAACCAAATACCAGCATCACTGAAAGCAGCCGAACATAAAGATATGTCTTTGGGATGGTTATGAGTAATTTTTTCTCTAATAGTTAAAATTTTATTAGCAAAGAAAGTCATGAAGTCATGGTCTAGTGGTTAAGGTGTTGGGCTTGAGTTCAGAAGATCATGGGTTCAAATCCCCACCTGACTGGAAAATCACTAAGGGCCCTTGGGCAAGGCCTTTAATGCCCTATTGCTCCCGGTGCGTAGTGAGTGACTTGTATGGCAGCACCCTGACATCGGGGTGAATGTGAGGCATAATTATAATAATAATAAAGCACTTTGAGCACCTGATGCAGATGGAAAAGCGCTATATAAATGCAGTCCATTTACCATTTATAGCTCATTTAAACAGTGCAGAACTGTAGTAAAACTCAGGCCCAGGTTTATACTGATTTAAACATTTTAATTGTTAAAAATATTATTTACTGTTATTATTATTATTACAAATACTACTAGTAGCAGTAATATTCCATTAGTATAAAAAAAATGTCTTCACAAGTGGACCTTTAATTGAGGGGTATTTAGGGGCACATCGCCACCCCACCCCCCACCCCCCCGGCAGCACCCTCTTTCCATCTGGATTCACACCTGGTTTGCAGTCTGAGCAGGTAGATTTGCGAAGTTACATATTTATGTGGAATGCATGACCTAATTGAGAGGTAAAAAGGTTTTATCAGTGCTTTTTACTTTACTCCGTCCTCAGAACGAGATATTTGAAAAAAAAAGTTTTAGTATTTGTTGTAATATGTCTGCAGCTTGGTTTTTAGTTTAACCACAGTGAGGACACTCACAGAGAGGCTCAGACTTTGAGAGAGAAGAAATGTTTAAAAATATGTTTGAAACTCTGCACTCTGCTCTTTGTTCTCTACGTTCTTATGCTCTGAGACACAGAAGGGAACTATTTTTTTCAACTCGGACCTGCTGCGTAAAACAGCAGAATGACAGCTCACAGCATCAAACTCTGATGTAAACACACGAAGAGATTATACGTGCACATACCAAATGTGATATACTGGTACGTTGATAATACCATGATCTGATAGAGACCCCGAACAGGCACCAGTAAGAAAATTGTGGCAAACGTGGGCAAAGTGGGCGGTTCATCCGAAACCCATGAACCACCCTTACTGTCATTTTGCCATGTTTTTAGTTTTTTGAAAAAAAAAAAGTTGTTGATTATGAATGGCTTGCTATTTCCTGGCACCAATGTTATGTATTTAAGGAATAATCAGTCGCCGAGGAGAAGGCTGAACACTAGAAATAATACTTTTTAAAAAAATCAGCATTTCAGCAAGGGCGTGTAGCCAAAATTTTGCTCTCTCTCCTTCCTCTTTCTCCTCTGTGTTATTTGGGTGCATTTCATCAAAGACTTCCACTCCCTTGTGGATCATTGCTCACAAGCTGGCTCAGTCCTTCACTTGGTCTTCCCAGGTCTTCCACTAAATTGAGCAGTTCTTGAGGTTGTGGTTCAGTAGTATGTCTTCTGTCTTCCTTTGAACCATTTTCCTTCACTCAGCTGGGAGTAGAAGATCTGCTTGGGAAGTCAGCCATCATTCATCTCAATGATGTGATCCCCCCAGTGAAGCTGGGTCTTGATGATGACACACTCTACACTCTGGAGCTTGGCTTCAGCCAGGACGCTGATGTTGGTACAGTAGTGTTCCCACCTCATGCAGAGGATACTCCTTGGGCAGCACTGGCATTGCTACTGGTGGTAGTGAATCATTTGTCATTAAACATCAAATTAACATACCGGTCAAAGTCTGTAAATGCAATTGAAAATAATCAGCAATGTTCTCGATGGATGAACCTCACATGGACCTCACAGCTCGAAGACCAGGTTGTCTATCCATCAGTGATGCCGGTAACGCGTTACTCTAATCTGACCACTTTTTTTTAGTAACGAGTAATCTAACGCGTTAATCTTTCCAAATCAGTAATCAGATTAAAGTTACTTCTCCATGTCACTGTGCGTTACTATTATTTTTCATTGTGGGTCGACAGCAGCATTAAACTTGGTCTGTGGGCAGGAGGTCGGGGTTCGACTGAACTGCCCACTTTAAGCGAGCTGTGAGCTTTTCATCCGCGTTTTTTTTGCAGCTGCTCGACTCTTCCTCACCTCTTAAAGGGCGGTGATCAGCACACCTGCACTGAGCTTTACAAAGACATTTTTATACTTTTTCCCCTCCTTTATTTAGAATTCTGTGCTGAGCTGCTCCGTATCTGCACGTTAAAACAGCTGATCCTCCGCGACGCGTCAATAACTAACTATTTTCCACTCAAATGCACCTAAACTCTCTTTCTGAGGACCACATGATGTGAAAACGCAATAAAACTTTCTTACCTGTAAATCTGGTCATGTTTTCTGCATAAATAAATGTTATCCATTCTTTGTGCTCAAACGCCAAAGTAGGGGCGAATCCAGATGGAATGGGGGTGTGGGGCAAGGATGTGCCCCCCCACAACACCCCTAGATTAAAGGTCCAGTTTTGAAGCCGGTTTTTACTACAACTACTAATATTGCTTAAAATAATAATAATTTCGACAAGTAAAATGTTTAGAGAGAATTTAAATGTTAGAAAAATGTTAGAATTTAATAGTTACATTTATAAACAATGTAGGTTTGAAATTGCAAGTTTTACTGTTACAGTGCTGTCAACAGTTAAATATGAGGTCAAGAAAGAGGTCTTTATTTTACTTTTTATAAAACAAGTATTTATTTTCATTGAAGTCAAGAAAGGGTGACTATAAAGTGAGTTTTGGCAAAACAGGTATCATTGTCATGTTGAGGTGGTAGAGGGTTGTTGTCGGCAGCTGGGAAAAGTAACTAAAAAAGTAACTAGTAATCTAACTTAGTTACTTTTACAATTGAGTAATCAGTAAAGTAACTAAGTTACTTTTTCAAGGAGTAATCAGTAATCAGTAATTGGATTACTTTTTCAAAGTAACTGTGGCAACACTGTATAAATGTTGTGTTTCCACTCCTTTAATGCCTGCTTTAATGATCCTTTTTATCTCTCTCTGCTTCACTTTGAGTGTTTCCATGTGGGTGGTTGTGAGTATCCATGTCTCAATGCCGTGTATCATCACTGGGAGCACATCCTTCTTGAAAACTTTCCTTTTCATTGCCATGTTTACCAAATATTGACAAACATAATGTACTAAAAAACAACAAAAAATTCCAATTATCTCCCCTTGAAAACATCAGACTGCAATTATTTTCCTTCAGGCATAACATGATGTGCTACCATCATATCTCAATGAAAGATGGATCTCAATGAAAGAAATGGAAATCCATAAAGAGGTTTGAGACATACACAGACAGATGGCTGGATGGACAGGGTGGGTCTTTTCTCCTGCAGCAGGAGAACACGGCTATGGGAAAAATTCTCTGACACACCAGAGAACCTTCATGTGCTGTCCCACGGAAATGACAAATTATGAGGGGGAAAAAACTGTGTGAAATAAACGGCAGGTGATTCTCTTTTCTTACCTGCAATAACAGAGTCCCAGTAGTCATTATGGACATCTTTAAACAACTTTGACAGAGAGTGATGAATAAATTGTAAATCAGAACCACCGTGTCCACAATCAATGTCGAGAAATGATTATTTTTCCGTTTGAAACAGCCAGGCCTGCACTTTTTATCAGTACTGAACTTTTCCCCTTAACTCCAATCGTGTGCTGGACTTCAGCGGGAGTCAATCCATGTGAATGTGTGTGTCAGCGTGTGTGAGTTTGGAGTCCAAACCACAGATGGTTCTCACCCTCCACAGTTTCCTCTTCCTCAGCAGGGGAGCAGATTCAACCAGTCATCTTTTATATTATTTGTCTTTTAAACTTGTTTTATGTCAAACACGTCACTTGATGCCACAGGGCTGTAAGGCGCCGTGCTCCGACTGAAGAGGACTGTATCTCTGCCCGGTGTACAGCTGCACTCCGACTGACCTTCACCACAGGCACTGCCCAATCAAATTTCTTCTACATTTACACTGAAAAAATGTACTTTGGATCAACTTAAAAAAATTGATGTAATTTGTTACAGCTAATTTTTTTAGTTTCTCAATGTATATTTATGATTTTGTAAAGTGATTCCATCAGATTTAAACTGGAAACCACAATTTTCCATTAGACCAATGTAAATAAGTACTTTGAATGAAGTGCACTGTGTTTCACTTTTTTCAGTGTAGATTGTAGTAACAACTAACGAAGATGTTTAAGGGAAATAAAAGTATACATTTTATTGAAGAAATGCAGTGGAGTAAAAGTGAAAGTTGCCAGAAATGTAAATAACGAAGTAAAGTACAGATACATCAAAATTCTACTTAAGTACAGTAACAAAGTATTTCTACTTTGTTAAATTACATCACTGCTTAGTGGCGATAATGAGGGTGAGAGCAGTGCTCTTTTTCTGCTTCTCCACCCACAGTTTTCTATGTGGTCAAGGTACTGAATCCTGAGCTTTTGGTGATGAGGCAACATATATAACCACTTAACTATATAACTACTTCCATGGTTTCATTGAGGGCTTCTCTAATGACAAAACAAAGCTCTATAAATATCTGTCATTTGTTTGACTGAATAATGGTATTGGCCATTATTATGCTATTAGCGGATGCCTCTGCTCTGTGAGTGCCCTTTAAATCCATAATCAATACCTCCGTGGACCAAGGCCACTGAGGCTACAATGCTTCTCATCAAGTGTTTGTCAGTCATTGTGATATTTCAAAAGCTATTAATGGTACTGACATAGAACCCATGTCTGATTTTGGACCCTGACCTTCACTTCTCTTCTTGTGAAAAAATTGCCCGCAGTCCCTGAACCTAAAACCAGTAACCGGCTGTGAGGCCACAGCTGACTTTGAGAAATACCACACTGTAAAACCCAACAGGTTGAATCTGACTGCAGACAACGTTCAGGTAGCACAAAGTATTTTTAAATTAAGGAAACATTCTGGATTCAGTGCTTTAAAAAGTTGGTGCAATTTAAAAAGTTTATGAAATTAGTTTCACCAATTTTTTTTTAGTTAAATGAATCTATCTGGTTTTAGAGTGTGGCTGAAATGCAGTTGAACTGAACTCCAGCGTCCAGCATTGTTGACTTCCTGTCCGTGATGGTCACGTCCAGGGACGACACCGCACACTCATGCCGGCCACTCAAACTCGGGGCTCACCGTGGGGTGACCTGCTGCTGCGAGTGGGCGTTGGGCAGGTCTTTATGGGAATGGGCTCCACCCTCTGAGTTGGGGACATCTGGAGATGTCTGGCTGAGCTTCAGCGTTCCTGCCAGTGAGGAAATGTATAAAAGAGCCATTTGAGTGATTCCCATCTCCTTCTCGTTATTGCTTCTGTGATGCCAGTCGTCAAAGCGACATTAAACACACACTTTTGGTTAACTGTATTTCAGGGCCGACATCATCGATGACATTGATTCGATTACACTCACTGGTTTGTTGATACTCAAAAAGAAAAAAAAGGACAACAAATGAGACTTTAGCAAACATTTGACTGAATAATGCAACCTGCAGCAATTTTGTATAAATGCCGCTTTGGGAAGTTAAAATAATTAAGGAGTTTCTGTGATGAATCATGCTGTGAAAATTTAAACTTATTTGGGTTTACACTGATTTTAACACAAGCGAACACAGCCAGTTGACTTTAAACAAGTCAGGGGGCGGACATAAGAACATTTACCTTGTATACATCATTGAATATCTCTTAAATGTTATATTAAAACACCAGAATTTTTCAACCTAGGCTCTAACTTAAGATATTCTGGGGTTGAAAATACAAAATGGAAAAAAAGTCTTTTTCATTCCACCATTTCCAGACAATGAAAATCCGACGAGGGGGCGGGACCACTCCTTCCACAAGGCGTGCTCATAGGCGAATGATGTCACCGACAGGCGTGGAAAAACTCACTCATGCGCACAAGGGTTCAAGCATGTCTGACGTAAAAACATATGGATGAAATCCATATAGTTTTTAAAAAAAAAATAAAAAGGGCCGTTACTTTATGGACAGACCTCGTATGTAGTTAGCCACTTACCTTTATCCTTTCCCATTCAGCAGAGTTGGTCTCCACTGAGCCATTGCAAGTTGATTCCTGAGGAGGAGGGCATTGGTCTTCACTGTCATTCCATTTGTAATGACTCAGTGGAGAGTAGTGCCACCAAATGGCTGGGAGTGTTGTGTGGGCCGCTGAAGAGGAGGTACTGCTGGCCCACCACCACTAGAGGGCGCCCTGCCTGGAGTGCGGGTTCCAGGCACCGGAGGGCGCTGCCGCCCTACAGGAGCAGCCAGGATGACAGCTGTCACCCATCACTGGAGACAGCTGATTCCAATCAACCGGGAGGTATATCAGCAGGACGGCATCTCCACCTCATTTGCCGAGATATCGCCTTATCAAAGAGGTAACACTCTCAGCCCAAACATATAAATAACCATTGTTGTATTTCTTGTTGAGTATTCGTAGGACAGCTGACTACTGGACAACAATTGGATAAGTACTCATCTTCCTACACTCCTGTGTTGTTGTTAACGAGAGGTGGAGGTGGACTCTCCACCCTCCGTGTTGCTGGGTGCAGCCGCATCCACACCTGACTGTTTCTGTTCCTTGCCAGCAGTACCGGATCCGACGAGCGGAGGCAGTGGCCACCTGGGGATTCGGGACTTGGCGGCTCCAGTATTCCCGGGGTTCAGTGGCAGAGGAAATCGGGTTGGTTCCGGTTCGACTTGGACAGACGTCTCCTATCGTCGAGCCTGCCCACACGACACCGTTGTTATTGGACTCAGTCTCAATATTGTAATCGGCTGTGTTGTTGTGCCTGTTTTCACAACAGTAAAAACAGTGTTATTTGACTCCTCCATTGCCCGTTCATTTGCGCCCCCTGTTGTGGGTCCGTGTTCCTACACTTTCACAACAGGGAGGCTAAGGCAAACAGTTTATTGTATAATCGCCCATTTTAAAAGGTTTCATGCACACATAGGGAGGGACCCTCTCCATGCTACCAAACATTCTAAAGACAATTTCGTCTGTTCAGTGTCAACAAGAAACAGTTCACTGTGCATTATTTGCTCTAACAGTGTTTCAGTTCGAGTTCAATATTCACATCAGGTGAGGTCTGGGAGCATGTGCTGGTGTCATGCATCAAAACCGCCTTGAGTCCTGGTGGCAAATACCTAGGCAGACAACCGATCCATCCTCACCTCTCAACAGCAGCCATCTATCCGCCACAGCCCGGTGGATGGATGGTTCAGCAGTGCAATGATTAAAGTTATTGTTGAAAAATTCCAGAGTTCCCTTTAAAGTCCCAGATATGTTCTTGCCAAATTAAAAATGTGTCCATTGGGTCATTCTTACACCCAAGTTGGAAAACGTCAATTAATGCAGCTTTAAGAAATAACGTATTAATAAGAAATGGGGCAGAGTTGCTATAAATAAAATATGAACTACACATTATAGTGCATTTTTTAATACTTCTGATGAAATGCAACCAAATATGCATACAAGACATGTCCCACTGAGAAGGAAAAAAAGAAAAATATTTTAACTTCATTTGTTCTGAAAATAAACAGATTTATATGAGCACTTCATCATATGGTTTGTTCTATTGTTTTGTATTAATATGCACATAAAAATGTGACAAATGGGAGCAAAACATGACCCCTGCAGTCAGTTGATTTAATGCTAAAATGTCTCACTGCTATCTCACCAGCATTGTTGGGATAGGAGTCCATATCCAGGTAGGAGTGCTCCTGGGTTTCATGTGGTCCCCCAACGACACCACCGACTTCCCCCCTCTCCAACCCCACCAGATCAGAGAAGTGGGGATGGTGCTGACCCTGCTGGCCCAGAGATGGGTAGAGCGAGGAGGACGAGTGGCCGTCCTTCCTCTGCAGCAGCGGGGGTAAAAGTGACCCGCCGGCACCTGCCAGGCCTCCGAGGCTGCTTCCAGGGAGCAGCCCAGACGTCAGGCTCAAACCTCCGCCCTCCTTGTCCCGCCATGGCAGCCAGCAGAGCTTCCAGGAGACGAAGAGGGAGACAGAGAGGAGGACGATGCCGCAAAATGTCACAATGACCGACAGTAGGCTGACAGAGATCTCTGCAAGGATTGAAATGGGTAGGAGAGAAAAAAAGACTTTAGAAAAAAATGGCAGTACTAATTCATCATAATTTACAGTTTGCACATGAGCAGGTCACTGTCACTGCAAAGATGCTTGAAAAAATGTGGAGAATGCCAGAACAGAGCATCAACACACTGACATTTGTAAGTGCCTCTATTAGGGGGCACCAAAGTTCACAAGGAGGGGCAGAGGTCATATCTACTCTGAGGTTCTCAAAATTAAATGTGTGACAATCAAACCCAATTAAAATCAATGAACCAAAGAGAAAAGGTGGCTGCCGAGGAGTATAATAATAATAATAATAATAATAATAATAATAATAATAATAATTAAAAACTGTGGAATGCATCATTTTATTTATGTTTGGGCAGGGATGGATGCATGTAACAGTAGCAGCAACATCAGCGCATTGCAAGTTCCAATCTTTAGGTAGTCTCTCAGAATCCCTTTAATTAATATCAGCTTTAATATCAGAACTAAGAAGTTGCTCCACATTAGTCATCAGCTCTTAACCAACAGGAACATTCCTCAAAACATCAATGTTCTTACCCAACTCTCTCTGCTTACAGATCACTGACAAGCCATCCCCTCCTCCACTCACCTGGTCCCTGTCGTCTGCCTCGGGCCAGGCTCCGACCCTGCCACTTTCATCAGCAGGATTTGTGATCACCTCAAGTCTACTCTTTGCCATGATGGGAACCAGCACCACATGCATATCACTTTCTTTGTATTATCTTATTGCATTGAAATTATCAATTTGTACTTCTGGCTCCTTCTGGTAGAACTGACATGAACCAGGAGAGCAAGATCCTTTAACAGACCCTCCAGAAATGTGTGATACAAGGATTTTAAATAACAAAAAGAAGGATTTACTGTATTTTCAAAACTGGAAAATCCACAGTCATGCTATTGATGATGTCATCAACACCTGCCAGCTGACAAATACGTGGGATATGTACAAATTATTATTTTTGCATGAGCTTTTACCACAAATCTGTCATGAGGATAACCTGCTCTGTTTGAGTTTTTGAAT
Organism: Thalassophryne amazonica; assembly: GCF_902500255.1. Classification (NCBI taxonomy): domain Eukaryota; kingdom Metazoa; phylum Chordata; class Actinopteri; order Batrachoidiformes; family Batrachoididae; genus Thalassophryne; species Thalassophryne amazonica. The sequence goes on along the minus strand of NC_047118.1, from coordinate 1,401,889 downwards.
TATATCATATGAACAGATGTACAGGCGCACACCTTATAGGACTCTAGAAAAAAATGTTTTCCTGTAGTATAGAAAAAAATGTTTTCCTGTAGTACAGCTGGGGCCACAGCAGAGGGAAAAAAAAAACATAGTGATGTCTCCATTTCCACATTCAAGAGCTATCAAACAGAGGAGGAATTAAGGGTTGTGGGAGTGATGGATTTTTGGGATTAGGATATATGTGTCACCCACTCTGTGTGTGTGTGTGTGTGTGTGTGTGTGTGTGTGTGTGTGTGTGTGTGTGTGTGTGTGTGTGTGTGTGTGTGTGTGTGTGTGTGTGTGTGTGTGTGTGTGTGTGTGACTCACTGGCCTGAAAAACTGTCAAGAATAAGAGAAAAAAAAATGCTATTTCAGCACCAGAGTGCTGGACAGCTCCAGTACGAGCTTCCATGAAAATAGCAGAATGAGGCTCAAAATCGACTCCAGAAATGTGCGAAGATCGGCTTAAAATCTGAAAGAGGACTTCTTCATGTGTCACAACCTGTGATCCCTGATAAATGTGTGAACTTGTAATTATCCCATAAAACAATGACAAATATTTAAAAACACAAAATATACAATGCATTCTGTACAAATCAGAGGTGTCCAAAGACATTCCAGAAAGGGCCAAGAGGGCGCAGGTCTTTGGACACCACTGGTATAAATAGACTGAGGCGTTTGACGTGTTTTTATAAATAATACTTTGTGGTCTAATGACTGTTTTAACAAAAAGAGTGATCAGAGCCCACAATCAACTTTAAACAACAGCCCTCAGCATGAATATTCATGGTTCCAAGCTGTCCAGTGTGTGAAATTTGCCTCCTAATTGGAATGATCCCTTTTTTTAGCCTCCATCCAGACCGCAGGGTCAACAATTAGCAAGTAATCTTATTTGTGGGCAGGAAAGTCATCACATTAATGCAGAGCTTCTTAGACTGTGGGCTGGGGGCCATCCTGGGGACATGGAGCTATAACAAAGGAGCCTAGATTACTGCAATGTAAAGAAGTCCTGTATAGGCCCTGAGGCCTGTTGGTTCTCGTGCTTATCTACGACTTCTGTAGTGTCAAATGGATGGGACTCTGTGAGTTAATCAGTCAGAAAGCCAGATTTTTGGGATAGAAGTTAAAAATAAAATGCTGAATGACTTAGTAGTATGTCAGTAAAACCAAAAACATTTTTGGATAATAAAATTTAAAAATGTAATTAAAATTTATTTACATTATTAACATGAAAGCATTTCTTCAGGTAGCACAGTGGCTTAGTGGTTAGCACTGTTGCCTCACAGCAAGAATGTCATGGGATCGATTCCCACCAGTGTCCTTTTTGTGTGGGGTTTGCATGTTCTCCCCGTTTTTGTGTGGGTTTCCTCCGGGTGCTCTGGCTTCCTCCCACATCCAAAGACATGCAGGTTAGATGGACTTGAAACTTTAAATTGTCTGTAGGTGTGTGTACAGGTTCGAATATGTTTGTTTGTCTGTATGTGACCCTGTGACAGACTGGCGTCCTGTCCAGGGTGAACCCCGCCTCACGCCCCATGACTGCTCGGAGAGGCTCCAGACCCCTGTGACCCTTAATTGGAGTAAGTAGTAGAAGAGGATGGATGGAAGTATTTATTGAAAAGAACTAATGAATTTAAATAATTAAGTCTTCATTAAATGTTTAAATATGAAAATAAACTCTTGTATCACACACAGACCAATCCCCTTTTACCCATTTTAAATCTGATCAAACTGTCTACAACAATGTAAATGCTGCTAAATCACATAAAAGAGAATATTTTTCCTTGAGCTTGCTGACAACAACAGGAAGAACAAATGACTGAAACTAAGAAAACAGCAGCCGATCCTCCAGGCTTTGGGTTCTTACTTCTGCATCAGCAGATCCTGACTCTTTGGGGTCCATCAGCAGCTGATGCCCTTGCCCTGGATTCTTCTGCATCCACTGATCCTGAGGCCTTGGGGTCCATGTTCTACAGCAGCTGATCCCCTGACCCTGGGTTCTTACTTCTATATCAGCTGATTGAGAGCCTAGGGGTCCATCTTCTGCAGCAGCTGGTCCTTCAGTTTGTCATCTGTCTCCACATGTCTCTCTTCTCTTTCTGTATCACAGTCTCTTTTACATAATCTCCTCAAGTTGTTTCCTTCTCAGTGCCTCTGCACACTCCCGCTTAATTCTTGTGCTTGACGTTGGCTCTTTATTTGTCACCTCTGCCTCCTCTCCGGCATCCCCCCTCCTCTGCCTCTCCACTCGTCTCTTTGGTGAATAATTCATTAGGAAGTGTATGTCATTAATCAGCACTTGTTCAGAAGATATGATTGGTGGTGCAAAGGTGGGGGGTTGGTAAGCAAGGGGACATCGATCTGTCGCCGAGGACAACAAGACAAGAGCAGATTGAAGAACGAGGGATTAAGGAGGAGTGAGGAGGATGCACACAGAGATGACAGAGGTGAGGAGGCAGGAGAAGGTGAAGAGAAAGGTAGAAAATATTAAGCAAAAGGAGGAGTGGTGATGAAAGGGCAAGAGGGAGACAAGAACGCTCGAAACCACAGGACAGACAAAAGGTGGCGACCCGATCGGTGCCCAAGGTGAAAGAGACACTTTAGCCAAGTGACCTGATTCTCCAAAGGAGGACGGGGAGGGGAAGATGGTTAGAAGGGCTGATATAGTTGACGCAACTACAACGACATGCGTGAAAGAGTAGAAATCAAAGAGGCAATTAGAGAGACAGAAAAAGAGAGAAAAATGGACGAAAACAAGCTGACAGTGATTTAGAGAGAAACCTGAAGAAGGGAGGTGTTTCAGAGCCAGAAAGGTTAACGTATTGATTGGGGGGGGTGCGTCAGAGGAAGAGGTTGTCTGTGGCTGACAGATCAGGAGCAGTGATAACACACAGCTGTGATCAAACATGCACCGGGGGACCATCAGGGGCCACCCCCCCCAAAAGTGCACCAGGGGACTGTCGCCCCCCCCCCGTGTGTCTCTCTTTAGGTCAGATGCTGTTCAGTCAGTCTGAGGAGAATTAGTGATGCATCTCGGTGCACTGATCCTGTAGGAGATGCATCACTAATCCACCTCAGAGTGAAGAGCGAGTCAGCGGGCTGGTAGGTTTTTGGGCAGGAGGCCTGACTGCACGAGCCGAGACTCCCTGTCAGTCAGTGACTAATGCAAGACCACTGGGAGTTGCGCATCGCTCCACATCAAACACATCTCTGCTGCTTACACAGGTCGCTCCCTGACAGCTTTCGGGAGTCGGCTCCCGGGAGGGCTCGGGGACTTCCATCAGCAAGCAGCGAAAAATGACAGCTGGTGAGTGAGAGGGTCAATTCCTAAAACCCAGACACGATAAGGTCATGTTCAGGTGCACGTTAACGGCCATCTGAGACCTCAAACACAATCAAATCTCTAAAATATAACTCGTTGCAGGTAACTTAAAGCCACAGTGTGCCAGCGTCGAAATACAGCATTTACAACCCAAAACAGAAAAAGTTTGGACAATATGGAAGAACAATTCAACAATTATTACATTTACTTTGAGTTGTAATTGAGTGCAGACAGTACGAGTCCATGATATTTCATGATTTCTATTGTCAGCTAGATTTTAATTTTTTAATCCATTGTTTTTACATTAAAACAAAACAAAAAAGAAGCTGGTGGCTCTCATGGCAGGAAGAATTCTGTAAAAAAATACAATAAAAATATGGAGATATGAGGAACAACCTGTACATTTTACAGTATGAAGCTGTTGAGAGTTAAAAAAAAAAAAAAATTCCATCTTAAACCAGTAAAACTAAGTTTTGTTGTTGTTTTGCTAAATTAACATCATCAAGCTATTTTTAAACCAATGATTTTTGGAGAATTTAAATGCACTTGCTTTTTGTACGCTGAATATTCCATTCAATGACATTTTGTTGTGCTGCTCCCATTTTGCTCAGGGCGACCACAGGGCACGCCGCACTGTGCCCACCACTGCATGTACTATTTCTGGCTATGCTGCTGCCAACACATTTATCTCTTCTGCAGTTGATACATTATCATTATGTTGGCATTATTAATGTTGTCACAAATGTTTGAGATTTTGCAGTGCCCTCCAGTGGACATATTGCTTAACATCTATGTCAGCACAATGGACATATGGAAGTGTGTGGACAGACACGGTTACACCATTTGAAATGCGCACACAGATTTATGCATGTAAATGGAGCATAAATTAGCCTTGTGTTTATTCCCTGCAACAATCCCAGACATGTCCAGCAGGTGACAGTCAGGTCTGCAGTAGACTGCACAAGCAAAAAGAGTTGCTTTTTATTTATTTGTTTGTTTATTATTTTTACTTTTTTTAAATTGATCTGGTACTTCAAAGCTCAACAAATCTTGATCAGTTTATCCTCATTATATGTTCTTTTAATTTTTCAAATTAAAAGATGACAGGATTTATTGATTTGTAATTATTGTGGTAACAAATTAGATGGGATGGAGATGATGCATCAATTCACTAATTGCATTTTACAGTGAATATGCCGAGGCTTTTCCAAAGCCCAGGAATAGCTGGATGTATCACAGTTGAGTTGAAGTAACACATTTTGCTGTCAGGCTGCAACTTCCTGAACCTTGTTAGTTTGGTAAAAAAAAGAAGAAGACATTTCATTTCCTGATGTTGGACACGGACAGCAGAGGTCAAAACCTGGCCTTCAGTAAGGCCCCTTAAACCGTGAAGACAGAGTAATACTGGCTCAGATGTCATCTGGATTAACAAGGTTGACATGAGGTGCAAGGAAACCATGGCAACCAGATGGAAAGTGAACAACTAGTGGTGTGTGTGTGTGTGTGTGTGGGGGGGGGGGGGGGGGGGGGGGGTCCTGACCAAGAGCCTAGAACATATGATGAGCTATGAACCATGTCTTGCAAAATTCCAAAATTATTAACATCTGGATGAGAAAGACATATGGACATAAGTTGCAAATAAATAAATAAATAAAAATAAAAGTATTTTGGGCAGCTGATAACATCACATTCACAGCTGAATTATTTTGTTTAAAATTGCTAATTAGTTACATTCCTTCAATTTGCACATGTTACTTTATCCAGTTACTGCTGACATCATAAATTTCCCCGTGTGGGACTCAAAAAGGAACATTTTATCTTACACACAGCAGATAAACTGTACATAACCTGTTTAAGAATCAGATTTCAGCAGCTGCCCTGATATTTAAGATGGGGCGTAATACAGAAAACTGAAAATTACAATAAAAATGCTTTTTGTTCAAAATGATTTATCTCTGGTGACGCGTCGTGTTTGCAGGAGTTGCTTAACGGATAAATTCAAACAGCTTTGGTGTTCGGTGGCTTAATGCAGCTTCACTGCAGATATGGTGAAGTTCCAGTTTTTAGTAGATGGTACTTGATATCGGTACTGAGCAAATATGACTGATGTGTTTTTGTGTTGTTTTTGTTTTTACTTTTACACTAAGTGGGAAAAATGTCCCAACATTTCTATTCCAACAAACATCAAATAAGAAGAGGGGGTTTTTTTGTGCCTTTATTTCATTAAAGGGGTCATATTTTGCAAAATCATACATTATTCACCTCTAATAGCTAAACATAGTCATAATGGTTTTTAAAGTCGCACAAATCCATGAGGGTGGATGTAGAAATTTTCCTTTTATAGGAAAGACGTGGACCTGAAATGACTCATTTCTGAATTCTATTTGTCAGTGAAAAAAATGAGGCCCTTGGCGACAGGGCTGGATCCAGATATTTATGTGGGGGGGGGGGGGGGTCCCGATTCTTCGCAGCTGGGAAATGCACTCAGTGAATTCCAGTCATTCATGGAATGACACCGTAATATTGGCACTGATATTAAAAAATAAATAAAAAATTATACTCGTACTAAGGAAATCTTTCCATTGTGAATACTAATGTGAAAAACTCAAATTTGCAAAGTAAAATATAAATATTTATTGTAAACCATATGTTTCATGATACCAGTGAATTTTTCAAAGATTGTCCAGGAATCTCCAAAAACACTAATCAATAATAACAACCTGCAGATTACAGAAGTTTATCCTACTTCTATGAACACATGATGCAGTGTAAAAACTGTGTAAAAACTTGTAACTGGTGGGGAGCAGGGCTCATCCCCCCCCCCCCCCCCCCCCCCCGGATCCATCCCTGTTTGGTGACTAAATTAACTTACTGAAACTTGCAGACGGGTTCGCCTCAGGTTCTGATTGGCCACCACATTATTGTAAAGTATGACTGGCTATCTGTCCAGTCAGAGGCAGGATTAAGATTGAATGTTTTGATGAGAAACTTGATAATTATATTTGTAGAGGTGCAATATTCATTTTGTCATTTTGGTAATTTGGGTTTGGTACCGTACAACTGAGCCCGATGGAAAAAGCTTATTTTACTATCACCCTAATCATCATTAACCTTAATCCTTAATGTTCTGTTTTAATGAATTAAGCAGATACATGTGTGTTTGTGTGTGTGTGTGCACACAGCCCCCCCCCCCCCCAGAGTCAAACAGTCTGGACACGTCACTGCTGAAAATGTGAATAATATCACTCTTTAAAGAACTTAATCAGTTATTAAAACAGACAAACAGACTGGATTCTTTTGGAGATTTGCTCCTTGACCCAGGATACCACAAAGTTATCTGACAGACCAATACTCAATAATCCCAAATGAATAAAAGCTCATTTTCTTGCAGACATGACCTTCAAAAGGCACGATGTCTGTTTATCATCTTAAAAAGATATAGTTTTATTAGCTAACAGAACTGATAAAGCAAATGAGTCAAAGATAGAAAGAGTGGACAGAGAGAAAGATTTCAGAATTATTTTTAACAATAACTTCTAATAAACATTGATAGGGAATTATTAACCAGGCATCACAAGTGACAGATATAATCAGGAAAACTTTCCATAATTTCTTGCTAGAATTCTTTTTTAAACCACCAAAAAAAAAAAAAACCCAACAAAAAAAGGTTAGGAGGAAGCTTTAATATTGACAAGTGATTGTTTGAAGAGATAACCAGAAATAAAATAAATAAATAAGTTTTCAAAATATTCATAGCAGGAAAGACTCAAAAAACTCAAATTACCAACACTGGATACGTGAAAGAGGGGATACGATGGTGTGGTTTTTTTTTAAATATAACATTTTTGACAGTGAATGTACTCATCAGATTATCAGAAGATGGCAGAAGCGGGTCACAGGAAGAAATGATTTAAAAGAAGGTCACATCTGGATTTGAGGAAATTCTCTTTTTCAGTGAGAGTGGTGGATACATAGAACAACCTGCCAGAGAACGTAGAACAGCATTGAGTGGAATTAGTCTCAAAAAGATGACGCTAAATATAATATGGACAACATAGTGTGGTGCGATATGTCATAAAAAGGGCTCCCGTAGGATTTTTGTGCCAAAATTGATTTTTTTGCTGATTTGACTTGGGTAGGGGTCCAGTTGACTGAAAATAGCGGGGTACAGTTTTTCTGACCCCCATAACCCCCTTTTGGAGGGACTTGTTTGCCGAGGATGCAAAAAACCCTCTAAATTACTATCTTCCCCTGTTCTTAGTCACTTCTATTAAACTTTAGAGTCTTTTATGGGTTTTCATTGTTGCTAACTTCATATAAAACTTTTTTTTATAAATTGCAGACTCAGCACAGACTGATATTTAAGTCTTTATATTATTAATGGAATAAGGATTTGTTACAATTTACCAGTTTTATCAACTACATGTTACTCATAAATTTTTCAGTGACCACAGTCAGTTTTGGACAGACAGGAATCTTTGGAGATGCTGTGGTTTTTAAGGGAATAATAATTTCAGTGTTAACATTTGGTTTCATGACCAGTTAAGTAATATTTATTTTTATATACTGTAACAATAACACATGTTATATAAGTAAATAAGGTAAATGTTTTCTGATTAACAATTAGTTTACCCAAGATAACATAGAATAAGATAGAATAAGTTAGAATAAGACACCACACATTATCAAAATAACATCTATAGGTAACTGTATTAAAATATATTTATATTTGTGTGTGTTGTAGATTATGCATAACGGTGAAGTGAGTATCCTTGAAGCTGTGTCTGCAAAATGAGTGCTTGTATCATCTGCAATGAGGGTGAAACATCATCCAAAAGACTTGTTTGTAATCCACAGATGGTTGAAGAACTCCTGGACTGTTGTAAAGAAAGACTAAGCCTTGGGGATACCAGCATTCAAAACCTCACAGAGAGCTTATCAAGTTTATATGTTACTCTAATCTGACCACTTTTTTTAGTAACGAGTAATCTAACGCGTTAATCTTTCCAAATCAGTAATCAGATTAAAGTTACTTCTTCATGTCACTGTGCGTTACTATTATTTTTACATTGTGGGTCGATAGCAGCATTAAACTTGGTCCATGGACAGGGGGTCAGGGTTCGACTGAACTGGCCACATTAAGCGAGCTGTGAGCTTTTCATCTGCGGTTTTCTGCGGCAGTTACGACTCGTCCTCACCTCTTAAAGCGCGGTGACAACAGCACACCTGCACTGAGCTTTACAAAGACATTTTTATACTTTTTTTCCTCCTTTATTTAGAGCTGAGCTGAGCCGCTCCGTATCTGCACGTTAAAACAGCTGATCCTCCGCGACGCGTCAACAACTAAGACTATTTTCCACTCAAATGCACCTAAACTCTCTTTCTGAGGACCACATGATGTGAAAACACAATAAAACTTTCTTACCTGTAAATCTGGTCACGTTTTCTGCATAAATAAATGTTATCCATTCTTTGTGCTCAAACCCTCCCAGACCACCAATAACCAGCAAAAATCTATTTAAGCATAAAAATTCAAAAAGAAAAAATAATATAGCACCTTCAACTGCACCACAGACTAAAACAGTTAAATGTGGTCTATTAAACATTAGGTCTCTCTCTTCTAAGTCCCTGTTGGTAAATGATATAATAATTGATCAACATATTGATTTATTCTGCCTAACAGAAACCTGGTTACAGCAGGATGAATATGTTAGTTTAAATGAGTCAACACCCCCGAGTCACAATAACTGTCAGAATGCTCGTAGCACGGGCCGAGGAGGAGGATTAGCAGCAATCTTCCATTCCAGCTTATTAATTAATCAAAAACCCAGACAGAGCTTTAATTCATTTGAAAGCTTGACTCTTAGTCTTGTCCATCCAAATTGGAAGTCCCAAAAACCAGTTTTATTTGTTATTATCTATCGTCCACCTGGTCGTTACTGTGAGTTTCTCTGTGAATTTTCAGACCTTTTGTCTGACTTAGTGCTTAGCTCAGATAAGATAATTATAGTGGGCGATTTTAACATCCACACAGATGCTGAGAATGACAGCCTCAACACTGCATTTAATCTATTATTAGACTCTATCGGCTTTGCTCAAAAAGTAAATGAGTCCACCCACCACTTTAATCATATCTTAGATCTTGTTCTGACTTATGGTATGGAAATAGAAGACTTAACAGTATTCCCTGAAAACTCCCTTCTGTCTGATCATTTTAAAATAACATTTACATTTACCCTGATGGACTACCCTGCAGTGGGGAATAAGTTTCATTACACTAGAAGTCTTTCAGAAAGCGCTGTAACTAGGTTTAAGGATATGATTCCTTCGTTATGTTCTCTAATGTCATATACCAACACAGAGCAGAGTAGCTACCTAAACTCTGTAAGGGAGTTAGAGTATCTCGTCAATAGTTTTACATCCTCTTTGAAGACAACTTTGGATGCTGTAGCTCCTCTGAAAAAGAGAGCTTTAAATCAGAAGTGTCTGACTCCGTGGTATAACTCACAAACTCGTAGCTTAAAGCAGATAACCCGTAAGTTGGAGAGGAAATGGCGTCTCACTAATTTAGAAGATCTTCACTTAGCCTGGAAAAAGAGTTTGTTGCTCTATAAAAAAGCCCTCCGTAAAGCTAGGACATCTTTCTACTCATCACTAATTGAAGAAAATAAGTATAACCTCAGGTTTCTTTTCAGCACTGTAGCTAGGCTGACAAAGAGTCAGAGCTCTATTGAGCTGAGTATTCCATTAACTTTAACTAGTAATGACTTCATGACTTTCTTTGCTAACAAAATTTTGACTATTAGAGAAAAAATTACTCATAACCATCCCAAAGATGTATCGTTATCTTTGGCTGCTTTCAGTGATGCCGGTATTTGGTTAGACTCTTTCTCTCCAGTTGTTCTGTCTGAGTTATTTTCATTGGTTGCTTCGTCCAAACCATCGGCATGTTTATTGGACCCCATTCCTGCCAGGCTGCTCAAGGAAGTCCTACCATTATTTAATGCTTCGATCTTAAATATGATCAATCTATCTTTATTAGTTGGCTATGTACCACAGGCTTTTAAGGTGGCAGTAATTAAACCATTACTTAAAAAGCCATCACTTGACCCAGCTATCTTAGCTAATTATAGGCCAATTTCCAACCTTCCTTTTCTCTCAAAGATTCTTGAGAGGGTAGTTGTAAAACAGCTAACTGATCACCTGCAGAGGAATGGTCTATTTGAAGAGTTTCAGTCAGGTTTTAGAATTCATCATAGTACAGAAACAGCATTAGTGTTGTGTGGGCCGCTGAAGAGGAGGTACTGCTGGCCCACCACCACCAGAGGGCGCCCTGCCTGGAGTGCGGGCTCCAGGCACCAGAGGGCGCTGCCGCCTCACGAGAGCAGCCAGGGTGACAGCTGTCACCCATCACTGGACACAGCTGTTCCACTCAGCACGGAGGTATATCAGCAGGACGGCGTCTCCACCTCAGTGCCGAGATATCGCCTTGAGATAGAGGTAACATTCTCTGCAGCATATTCTGTGTTAATTGATAACACTTGTTAAACCTTTCAGGACAGCTGACTACCGCAGGCCGAGTGATTAGATAAGTACTCACCTTCCTGCTTTTTTGTGACGAGAGGTGGAGGCGGCTTCTCCCCTCTCCGTGTTATTGGGTGCAGCCGCATCCACACCTGTGTGTTTGTTACTCTCTCTTGCCAGTAGTACCGGATCCGACGAGCGGAGGCAGTGGCCACCTGGGAATTCGGGACTTGGCGGTTCCAGTACTTCCAGGGTTCGGTGGCAGAGGAGATCTGGATGGTTCCGGTTCGACTTGGACGGACGTCTCCTACCTTCGAGCCTGCCCACACGACACCAGCAGAATTCGGCTTAACCCCAAATTGTTGATTGTTGTATTGGTTGTGCTCGTTTCACAATAGTAAAACTTGTTATTTATCTTCTCCATTGTCCGTTCATTTGCGCCCCCTGTTGTGGGTCCGTGTTCCTACACTTTCACAACAGGATATCTCGGCCAGCGTCATGGATCCCGAGGGGCGTCAACCAGCTGTTGAACGGCCAATGGAAGAACAGGGCGCGTCGGCGTCTTCGGGAGGGGTAATCGGTGAGTTGCAGCGGATCCTCACCGCTTTCACCACTCGGATGGATTTTATGACCGAGCAGAACGTTCTCCTAAACCGCAGGGTGGAGGCTCTCGCCGCACAAGTGGAAGCACGCCCTTCGGGCGCCGCTGCGGCTCTCCCTCCCGAGGACCCTGTGCGTAATAGTGACGTTCCACTGGTCGTTCAACGGCCCCTCCCTCCGTCCCCAGAAGCATACATAAGCCCTCCAGAACCGTACGGAGGCTGTGTGGAGACGTGCGCGGATTTCCTTATGCAGTGTTCGCTCGTCTTCGCACAGCGTCCCGTGATGTACGCGACTGACGCTAGCAAAGTAGCTTATGTAATAAACCTGCTTTGCGGGGAGGCACGCGCTTGGGCTACAGCGCTCTGGGAGCAGAACTCACGGCTCCTTCATACATACGATGGGTTTGTGCGGGAGCTCAGAACGGTGTTCGATCACCCCAATAGAGGAGAGACCGCTTCAACCGTGCTACTGTCAATGAGACAGGGGCGTCGGAGCGCAGCTGCCTATGCAGTCGCCTTCCGCATCGCGGCTGCGAGGTCCGGCTGGAATAGCACTGCCCTCCGTGCCGCCTTTGTAAACGGACTGTCACTGGTCCTAAAAGAGCACCTGGTGGCGAAGGACGAACCGCGGGATTTAGATGGGCTCATCGATCTAGTCATACGACTCGACAACCGGTTAGAAGAACGCCGTCGGGAACGAGGCGAAGGGCGTGGCCAGGCACGAGTCGTTCCTCTCCCTTCCGGTTCCGACCGAGCTCCGCCCTCCCCACGCTCCCCTGTTCCTGCGCTCCGTGCGGCTACGGCTCCCCCTGCTGACGATGCTATGGACACGAGCAGGGCAACATTTCGGGCACCTGGAGCACAAAGGAGGCGGGCCCACGGAGCTTGTTTTGTTTGTGGCTCGATTGAGCATCTTGCAAACGACTGCCCCGAGCGGTTAAACTCCAACGCCCGCCCCTAGAGACTGGGCCTGGGGTGGGCCAAAACATTCACGTGGGACACACCCACATTGCCACACGACTCCCAGTCACGATCCTATATGAGGATTCAACCCTGAAGGCCCCAGCACTGGTGGACACGGGCTCTGAGGGGAATCTGCTAGACAGTAGATGGGCCAGGGAGATAGGGCTCCCTCTGGTGGCTCTTACCTCGCCTGTACAGGTTCGGGCACTAGATGGCTCCCTACTCCCGCCGATCACGCATAAGACACCACCAGTAACTCTGGTGGTGTCAGGTAACCACCGGGAGGTGATCGAGTTCTTTGTGACTCAGGCCACCTCCTGTGTGGTTCTGGGTTTTCCTTGGATGCTGAAGCACAATCCCCGGATCGATTGGCCGTCCGGGGTAGTGGTACAGTGGAGCGAGACCTGCCATTGAGAGTGTCTAGGTTCCTCGGTTCCTCCTGGCTCCCAAGCTAAGGAGGAGGTCAGAGTCCCGCCCAATCTGAGGACGGTGCCGGCGGAGTACCACGGTCTTGCGGACGTGTTCAGCAAGGATCTGGCTCTCACGCTTCCTCCGCACCGCCCGTATGATTGTGCCATTGATTTGGTGCCAGGCAGTGAGTTCCCGTCCAGTAGGCTGTACAACCTCTCACGGCCGGAGCGCGAATCAATGGAGACCTACATCCGGGACTCATTAGCTGCCGGGTTGATCCGGAATTCCACCTCTCTGATGGGTGCCGGTTTCTTTTTTGTGGGTAAAAAAGATGGCGGGCTTCGTCCATGCATTGATTACAGGGGGTTGAACGAAATCACGGTTCGCAACCGATACCCGTTGCCCTTATTGGATTCAGTGTTCACCCCCTTGCATGGAGCCAGGATTTTCACCAAGCTTGATCTTAGGAATGCGTACCATCTGGTTTGGATCCGGAAGGGAGATGAGTGGAAGACGGCGTTTAACACCCCGTTAGGTCATTTTGAGTACCTGGTCATGCCGTTCGGTCTCACTAATGCTCCCGCGACTTTCCAAGCATTGGTAAATGATGTCTTGCGGGACTTCCTGCACCGGTTCGTCTTCGTGTATCTAGACGATATACTCATCTTTTCCCCGGATCCTGAGACTCATGTCCGGCATGTACGTCAGGTCCTGCAGCGGTTGTTAGAGAACCGGCTGTTTGTGAAGGGCGAGAAGTGTGAGTTCCACCGCACATCTTTGTCCTTCTTGGGGTTCATCATCTCCCCGAACTCCGTCGCTCCTGATCCGGCCAAGGAGGCGGCGGTGAGAGACTGGTCCCAACCCACAAGCCGTAGGAAGCTGCAACAGTTCCTCGGCTTTGCTAATTTCTACAGGAGGTTCATTAAGGGCTACAGTCAGGTAGTTAGCCCCCTGACAGCCCTGACCTCACCAAAAGTCCCCTTCACCTGGTCGGACCGGTGCGATGCCGCGTTCAAGGAGTTGAAACGGCGCTTCTCGTCTGCACCCATTCTGGTGCAGCCCGATCCTAGCCACCAGTTAGTGGTTGAAGTGGACGCCTCGGACTCAGGGATAGGAGCGGTGCTCTCCCAGAGCGGGAAGACCGATAAGGTCCTTCACCCGTGTGCCTATTTTTCCCGCAGGTTGACCCCGGCCGAATGGAACTATGACGTCGGCAATCGAGAACTCCTTGCGGTGAAAGAGGCCCTCGAAGAGTGGAGACATCTGTTGGAGGGAACATCCGTGCCATTCACGGTTTTCACTGACCATCGGAACCTGGAGTACATCAGGACCGCCAAGCGGCTGAACCCCAGGCAAGCCCGCTGGTCACTGTTCTTTGGCCGTTTTGGCTTCCGGATTACCTACCGTCCCGGGACCAGGAATCAGAGATCGGATGCATTGTCCCGGGTACACGAAGACGAAGTCAAGACGGAACCGTCGGATCCCCCGGATCCCATCATCCCGGAGTCCGCTATCGTGGCCGCCCTCACCTGGGACGTGGAGAAGACCGTCCGGGAGGCCCTGACCCGAGACCTGGACCCCGGAACCGGACCAAAGAACAGACTCTACGTCCCACCGGAAGCCAGAGCTGGGGTGCTGGACTTCTGTCACGGTTCTAAGCCTCCTGTCACCCTGGGGTGCGAAGGACCGTGGCAGTCGTCCGGCAGCGCTTCTGGTGGGCGTCCCTGGAGGCCGACGTCCGGGACTACGTCCAGGCCTGTACCACCTGCGCCAGGGGCAAGGCCGACCATCGAAAGACCTCAGGGCTGCTACAGCCGCTGCCCGTCTCACATCGCCCCTGGTCCCACATCGGCCTGGACTTTGTCACGGGTCTCCCGCCGTCCCAGGGAAACACCGTCGTCTTCACGATAGTGGACCGTTTCTCCAAGGCGGCCCACTTCGTGGCCCTCCCGAAGCTACCAACGGCCCAGGAGACAGCGGACCTCTTGGTCCACCACGTCGTCCGTCTGCATGGGATACCATCAGACATCGTCTCCGATCGCGGTCCCCAGTTTTCCTCGCATGTGTGGAGGAGCTTCTGCCGGGAACTGGGGGCCACGGTCAGCCTCTCGTCCGGGTATCACCCCCAGACCAACGGGCAAGCAGAGCGGGCCAACCAAGAACTGGAGCAGACACTACGTTGTGTGACAGCCGCGCACCCGACGGCCTGGAGTACCCACCTGGCCTGGATCGAGTACGCCCACAACAGTCAAGTGTCGTCAGCCACCGGCCTCTCCCCTTTTGAGGTGTGCTTGGGGTATCAGCCCCCCTTGTTTCCGGTGGTTGAGGGAGAGGTCGGTGTGCCCTCGGTCCAGGCCCACCTACGGAAGTGCCGTCGGGTGTGGCGCGCCGCCCGTTCTGCTTTGTTGAAGGCCCGGACGAGGGCGAAGAAACATGCAGACCGGCGACGGGCCCCGGCCCCTACGTATCGTCCTGGGCAGGAGGTGTGGTTATCCACCAAGGACATTCCTCTACAAGTGGACTCCCCAAAACTCCAGGAACGATACATCGGACCCTTCAAGATCCTTAAAGTCATCAACCCCGCCGCAGTGAGGCTCCAGCTCCCGGCCTCACTGCGGATCCATCCAGTATTCCATGTTTCCCGGATAAAACCCCATCACACCTCACCCCTCTGCGCCCCGGGTCCGGCACCACCTCCTGCCCGTATCATCGACGGGGAACCGGCTTGGACAGTGCGCCGGCTCCTTGACGTCCGTCGAATGGGTCGGGGTTTTCAGTACCTGGTGGACTGGGAGGGGTACGGTCCCGAAGAACGCTCCTGGGTGAAGAAGGGCTTCATCCTGGACCCGGCCCTCCTGGCCGACTTCTACCGTCGCCATCCGGACAAGCCCGGTCGTGCGCCAGGAGGCGCCCGTTGAGGGGGGGGTCCTGTTGTGTGGGCCGCTGAAGAGGAGGTACTGCTGGCCCACCACCACCAGAGGGCGCCCTGCCTGGAGTGCGGGCTCCAGGCACCAGAGGGCGCTGCCGCCTCACGAGAGCAGCCAGGGTGACAGCTGTCACCCATCACTGGACACAGCTGTTCCACTCAGCACGGAGGTATATCAGCAGGACGGCGTCTCCACCTCAGTGTCGAGATATCGCCTTGAGATAGAGGTAACATTCTCTGCAGCATATTCTGTGTTAATTGATAACACTTGTTAAACCTTTCAGGACAGCTGACTACCGCAGGCCGAGTGATTAGATAAGTACTCACCTTCCTGCTTTTTTGTGACGAGAGGTGGAGGCGGCTTCTCCCCTCTCCGTGTTATTGGGTGCAGCCGCATCCACACCTGTGTGTTTGTTGCTCTCTCTTGCCAGTAGTACCGGATCCGACGAGCGGAGGCAGTGGCCACCTGGGAATTCGGGACTTGGCGGTTCCAGTACTTCCAGGGTTCGGTGGCAGAGGAGATCTGGATGGTTCCGGTTCGACTTGGACGGACGTCTCCTACCTTCGAGCCTGCCCACACGACACCAGCAGAATTCGGCTTAACCCCAAATTGTTGATTGTTGTATTGGTTGTGCTCGTTTCACAATAGTAAAACTTGTTATTTATCTTCTCCATTGTCCGTTCATTTGCGCCCCCTGTTGTGGGTCCGTGTTCCTACACTTTCACAACAATTAGTGAAGGTTACAAATGATCTTCTTATGGCTTCGGACAGTGGACTTATCTCTGTGCTTGTTCTGTTGGACCTCAGTGCTGCTTTTGATACTGTTGACCATAAAATTTTATTACAGAGATTAGAGCATGCCATAGGTATTAAAGGCACTGCGCTGCGGTGGTTTGAATCATATTTATCTAATAGATTATAATTTGTTCATGTAAATGGGGAATCTTCTTCACAGACTAAGGTTAATTATGGAGTTCCACAAGGTTCTGTGCTAGGACCAATTTTATTCACTTTATACATGCTTCCCTTAGGCAGTATTATTAGGCAGCATTGCTTAAATTTTCATTGTTACGCAGATGATACCCAGCTTTATCTATCCATGAAGCCAGAGGACACACACCAATTAGCTAAACTGCAGGACTGTCTTACAGATATAAAGACATGGATGACCTCTAATTTCCTGCTTTTAAACTCAGATAAAACTGAAGTACTTGGCCCCACAAATCTTAGAAACATGGTGTCTAACCAGATCCTTAGTCTGGATGACATTACCCTGACCTCTAGTAATACTGTGAGAAATCTTGGTGTCATTTTTGATCAGGATATGTCATTCAATGCGCATATTAAACAAATATGTAGGACTGCTTTTTTGCATTTGTGCAATATCTCTAAAATCAGAAAGGTCTTGTCTCAGAGTGATGCTGAAAAACTAATTCATGCATTTATTTCCTCTAGGCTGGACTATTGTAATTCTTTATTATCAGGTTGTCCTAAAAGTTACCTGAAAAGCCTTCAGTTAATTCAAAATGCTGCAGCTAGAGTACTGACAGGGACTAGAAGGAGAGAGCATATCTCACCCATATTGGCCTCTCTTCATTGGCTTCCTGTTAATTCTAGAATAGAATTTAAAATTCTTCTTCTTACTTATAAGGTTTTGAATAATCAGGTCCCATCTTATCTTAGGGACCTGGTAGTACCATATCACCCCAGTAGAGCGCTTCGCTCTCAGACTGCAGGCTTACTTGTAGTTCCTAGGGTTTGTAAGAGTAGAATGGGAGGCAGAGCCTTCAGCTTTCAGGCTCCTCTCCTGTGGAACCAGCTCCCAATTCAGATCAGGGAGACAGACACCCTCTCTACTTTTAAGATTAGGCTTAAAACTTTCCTTTTTGCTAAAGCTTATAGTTAGGGCTGGATCAGGTGACCCTGAACCATCCCTTAGTTATGCTGCTATAGACTTAGACTGCTGGGGGGTTCCCATGATGCACTGTTTCTTTCTCTTTTTGCTCCGTATGCATCACTCTGCATTTAATCATTAGTGATCGATCTCTGCCCCCCTCCACAGCATGTCTTTTTCCTGTTTTTTTCCCTCAGCCCCAACCAGTCTCAGCAGAAGACTGCCCCTCCCTTAGCCTGGTTCTGCTGGAGGTTTCTTCCTGTTAAAAGGGAGTTTTTCCTTCCCACTGTTGCCAAGTGCTTGCTCATAGGGGGTCGTTTTGACCGTTGGGGTTTTTCATAATTATTGTATGGCCTTGCCTTACAATATGGAGCGCCTTGGGGCAACTGTTTGTTGTGATTTGGCGCTATATAAAAAAAAAGTTGATTGATTGATTGAAACGCCAAAGCAGGGGCGAATCCAGCTGGAATGGGGCGTGGGGGAGGGATGTGCCCCCCTCACAACACCCCTAGATTAAAGGTCCAGTTTTGAAGCCTTTTTTTACTACAACTACTAATACTACTTAAAATAATATTAATTTTGACAAGTAAAATATTTAGAGAGAATTTAAACATTAGAAAAATGCTAGAATGAATTTAATAGTTACATTTATAAACAATGTAGGTTTGAAATTGCAAGTTTTACTGTTACAGTGCTGTCAACAGTTAAATATGAGGTCAAGAAAGAGGTCTTTATTTTACTTTTTATAAAACAAGTATTTATTTTCATTGAAGTCAAGAAAGGGTGACTATAAAGTAACTTTTGGCAAAACAGGTATCATTGTCATGTTGAGGTGGCAGAGGGTTGTTGTCGGCAGCTGGGAAAAGTAACCAAAAAAGTAACTAGTAATCTAACTTAGTTACTTTTACAATTGAGTAATCAGTAAAGTAACTAAGTTACTTTTTCAAGGAGTAATCAGTAATCAGTAATTGGATTACTTTTTCAAAGTAACTGTGGCAACACTGGTTATATCACAGTGAATGCCGTAAACCCCTTGTGAATAAATGTGTAATTAAAAGACTCAGGGAGGGTGCTAAAAAGCGTGATAGATCTAACTCCCCCATAGGTTTCTTTCCTGCTCTAGGTCGCCCCTCATGTTCAAATGCTCCAAACCGTCCAAAAAGGTCAAAAAGTCTATCTAAAGCAGAGGTGTGTCTGTTCTCTTCATGTTCTTTCTGTGCATCTGAGGCCAAAGAGTCTTTGCATCAGGTTTTTACTGATAGAATGGGTGAAACATTGCTTCAGATAAAGTTGAACACATGTGATGATCATGTCCGAACTTGTGTTTCTGATCTGTTTGATGCTGGTGATGCAGCTGCTCAAGAAAAGTTCTATCACAGAAACTGCTTACGGTCAGCACAGAGAACCTGTCTTTCTGAGGGCCACAGCAATGTGCCTCTGATCCAATCTCTTTGTGATGAAGAGTTACTCATGTTCATTCAAAATACAGTTGTGGATGATTGTGACACAATAAATATGGCTGAGGTGAATGAGGCCTACATCTATCAGATAGAGGTCAAGGGTGATGAAAACTACAGAAAACACCTGAAAAGGTTAATCACTGAGCGTCTGCCAAATTTCCAGTTTGTCAAATCACTGCGTAAGAATGAGCCTGACAAACCTGTTACCCTGAAGGGTGTTAGCAAAGCTATTGATGTCCACCTAGATTCACTTGACACAGTTGCAAAACTGAGAGTGACAGCTGATATCTTGCAAAGGGAGATAACCAAAAATGAAATCAATATTTTTCATGTTATCCAGGGTGTATCATTATTATGTTGAGTACCCTCATAACCCCATAGATTAATTTTGGGGCCCTTAGGAGACCCAGCCCCCCAAAATACAGAAAAGCAACAAAGCTTGATTTATTGCATGCAGGGTGTATTATTTATGTATTTAGCACCCTTACAAATTAAAAAAAGGACTGTAAGATTGTGAAAATCGGTCTAGAATTGAGGAAGATACACTTTATACTGTTTGAGGGCCACCCGGGCAGAATGACCCCCATAGAGGGGGGTTACAGGGGTCAGAAAAATTGTACCCCATTATTTTCAGTTAACTGGACCACTAACCAAGTCAAATCAACAAAAAAATCAATTTTGGCACAAAAATCCTACGGAATTACATATCGCACCACACTAACATTATAAAAGTAAACTGATATTACAGTACTGCATTGACTTCCATGTCTATTAGAGAGGTGTCTTGCACCTGCGTCCAGTAATCTAAGGTCCCATTCACATTATGATGTGAAGTGACTGACGCTGGCTGACAGGAACAGTTTGCAACAATCTAATTGAAACGCTCACTGATCAAACTTTCTCTCTTAATAAGACACCAGCAGCAGCACTCGGATCCAACTGGAGACTGTTGAGGCTCAAATGAGGCAAAACCAGAAAAAAGAACATTGCAATAGTCAATTGTAGAAGAAACAAAGGTGTGATTGGGTGTCTGTGCATCCGCCATTGACAGGATAGTGCAAATCCTTGCAATATTAGGCAGATGAAAGAATCCAGTCTTTGTAATCTCTCTAATGTGCAGGTCAAAGGACAGTATAGGCTCAGCGTTCACCCTTTTTTGCCTTTCAAAACAGGGGAAAAATGTAAAGAATGAATTGATTCCTTGACTGATCAAGTCTGATTCCTTTTTCTAATAAATAAATAAATTCATGGCCTTACAAGCAACTGTACAATCTATTGTGGAAACATATAAGGATTTTCGGACAACACAGACTTTACATCACTGAGAAACGAGGCTTAAATTAACACCCCGTGACTGACAAGCTTTTGCCATAAAAGTCCACCAGAACCACAGCCAAGGAACCGATAAAGAAAGTGAAGGCAGCAGGTAGAAATGTGACATCACATCATCATCATGACCTAAAATAAATAAATAAATCTGGAACAAAATGACTGTGGATCTCATAGGCCAAAACCTTTTTAATATCAATTTTGGATTAATGACATCCTCCTATTTTATTGCACCAACCCTTCTCCATCTAATATCTTTGAGATCTCACATGGGTGAAACAAAGTTGCTTTCTGGATTGCTTTAGTGCAGCAAGTTCACCAAATTGTAATGAGATTGCCGTCATATGACCTTTGTAATATGGTGAGTTATCATGTTAACTCGCTGGAGGAGAAAGACTCGTTTCTCAATCTATGGATTCATTTACTGCATTTTACAGGGTACGTGCTTCAGCGTTTCTGACGCCCAGCAGCGAGTACTTTATATGGAAATACAGCAGACAATCTAACCGACTTACCACATATATTGTTTAATAAAAAAGAATATACAGTGCAATAAGGGAAAACTGAGTTTGAAAGTTTATAGCCAAGATGTATGTAAACGTATGTCTGCAGCTGTACAAGGTTCGTGCAGTAATAGTACCACTCAGGGCTGTAACCCTGTAAACTGGCCACATCAAGTTCCCAGCACACTTTGTGCGTTCTCTGTCCAGAAGAGTTTAGTTCTACAACTTACTAAGATGTACTAATGTAATCTGGTTGTGAAATACCCATCTCCAAATTTTCCAGAGCCTCTTTTGGGCCTCGTAAAGCAAATGGGATGCACTTGTTCTGAAGCCACTCCAATCTAGGAAATGAATATTTCATGCATTGTTGTTCAGAAAGCACAGCACCTCTGAACATCTTTAAACATGAGCCCCCTTCATAACATTTGCCATTTTAGACCACACTTTAAAGTCGAACATGCTTACTGCTGTGGATATCCACAAGTGGCGCAGATATGAGTGTTTAAACCCTAATGAAGAAACTAATCCCCAGCAGAGAAATACTCTATGTGCTTTGAGAAGTTTTAATAGTTCCTTCAATATGTGTGGAGTACATGTTAAAATAACCATGTACTAGCTTGTTGCAAAAGTTCAACAAAGTATTTGCATTCCTCAAAAAAAAAAAAAAAAAAAGAAAGAAAGAAAAAAAAAAAATCCACACTCATTGTACCAGGTGAGTTCAGGGCTGGAAGTGTGCTCTGGTACCACACGTCACCACATCCACCACTCGACTGAACTGTCTTCTGCCTAGGTGGTTGCCACCCAGGATAGAAGACAATTCCAACAAAATGTGGGCCATCTCCAGCCATTAGGGTGCTCATCACTAAGGCACATGTGTGATGGATCATATGCAGATAAACGCACCACCCACCCAAAATGTTTAGAGCTGACCTCCCCTCACAATGAAAGAGACCTTCCTTATCAGAGTCTAGATAAGCAACAATTTGACACAAAGTCATTCTTGTGGTATCCAAGGATGCTCTGAAGCCACCTAGCACCAAGGACGTCACTGGTTAGCATTCAAATCTCACAACCATGACAGTTACTGGTACCCTAAAGACTTTGATATTTGTTCATCGGTGTTGGCAAAGACTTCTGTGCAGTGACCTCATGACTCCATAAGCTCCTGCCAGGTATCTAACAAGCTAAAAGACTGAGGACCCAGAGATATGATTGTCTCGACAAGTTTGGCACTTTCGCCACATTCTGATAGACTTCTGATAGCTCAGTCCAGGAGTTCATTGAAAGTCTGGCACTTACTCCTTATCAAGGACAATCACGAACCCAGACAGTCCGACTCCACACTCAGCTTCTCAAGTGCTGCAATCGGGACATCTATTGATTCTGCTAAGATCACCACATCGGCTCTAAAGTGAAGGTCAGTATACCTTCTCTCACTGACATGGGCATCTTAACCTTAGGCACCTATGGTGTGCAAAATCCTACTCAACACCCAGCCCAGGAAAGCACTGAAGCACTGAAGCATTGAAGCACCGAAGCACTGAAGCACTGTTGTACTCTAAGACAAGTTGCATGTTCACAGTCACTTTGAGTGAAAAGGTGTTTAGATGAGCACATTCTGCATCGCAACAACAGTTCAACTCTATTAAAGCAGCTGGCAGTAGTGCTGTACACAAGTAAGGTCTCGACCCTACCCGTCGACCCGACCCTAGCACTGGCGACAACGGTAAGGAAAAACTCCCTCAGTGCTTTTTGATTGCAGGAATAAACCTGAAGCAGACCAGACTCAGTGGGGTGACCATCTGCTCTGGCCATTCTAACAACACTAAACAAAACTGAAGACTACCAGAACATGCAATGGTAGACACGTTGCAGCAGAGCAACCATATGTAGTCTACTTTTGACAAGAACGGGACGTTTAAATTGACAACAACGAGGTACAGGTCAGAATTCCAGAAGTCGACAGTGTTAGTAGGCATAAATGCTTCAGGTACAGTATGGGAAGTTTCACTCTGGGTTTTTGTGAACCGTTGAAGCTTTGGAGACCAAACAGTGGTGCATGTTATGATATCATTATGTAAATATATATGGCATTGACTGCATCACTGACCTGTGTCCAGCTGTCTGTTTCGACCCCGCAGCAGGTAGCTGAACTCCTGGCACCCTTTGCTCTGGCTGTATCCTCTTGTGTTGAAGCAGAGTTCCTCTACCAACACCAGCGCCTTCTTACACAGGTCTTCATCCCAGTCCCCCGACATCCTCCCATCCACATTGCAGTCAACCTGCAGTCAACCAATGACAGCACAGCCCTCGCCGCCCTCGCCGCCCTCGCTTACTGGACAGCGTTCGGGTAAGTCGTGTGTTTGGCCTTCCACTGTTTACAAGGTGTGAACAGGGGAAGAGGAGGTAAGGGAGTCAGTCGATGGAGCTTCAGAAAATACAAGGGGAGACGGTGGGTATGTTGGTGTGGATCACAGAGTCCAGACTGCGGTGCTGATGTCTGATGGAGTGACACCTCTTTTCCTGAAAGACAAAAAGACAGAGAGAGTGGCAACACAAACACAAGGACATAAAACTGCACAAATCAACTATCTGGCAGATTCTACTCCACATCAGGGGAAGTGATGGTCTAGTGGTTAAGCATTGGGCTGGAGACCAGAGGATCCTTGGTTCAAAACCCAGCTAGACCCGAAAATCACTAAGTGCCCCTGGGCAAGGTCCTTAATCCCCCAGTTGCTCCTGGTGTGTAGTGAGCACTTTGCATGGCAACAGCCTGACAACAGTATGCAAGTGTGTCTGTGTAAATGTGAGGCGTCATTGTAATGTGTTGGGAGCTTCTGGTGCAGATGGACAAAGGGCTATATAAATACACGTCAAAACCTTCTGGATGTCCCTGATAGATTACTGGCTGTGGTGCTCCAACATATCACTTTAGCACTATGTAGAGGGACACGATGAAACCACAGACATCTAAAACAGGAGCGAGGAAACTGTACGGAGTGAGGAACCAACAGTCTGCGGCTTTTTGTTCGAGCCACTTTCCTTGGCAGGTGATTTCACCGATGAATTAGTTCCATTATCTCAAAGTGTTGCTCATCGTGACATCACCTGCTGATGCGACATGTTTTCATTTGAAGGGATCAGACAGTGATGCTTTGTCACAGCACTTGGCAACACTGCAGTGACACACAAGGTGTCTCAGAACAGATGTTAGTGCGGCGGTTGTACCACCGAGGGTGGCACTCTTATCAGTTCTCCGCTCAGCCTAAAACAGATCAGACTTGATATATCGAGGAGTAATAGCTAAGGTAAGGAGAAAGGTCAAGATGCTCACAAAGGACACCTCACCAGAATGAACGTAATGTCCTTCTGGAGCACATCATGTGATTGCTAAAGGCAGCGTTTCACTTTTTTTTCTATTTTGGGCTACAAGCTCCTATTTTAACCTGTCACTCCCTCACAATGTAAGGGACATTCCCAGAGTAACTGCTCATTTGACACAAAGTCATTCCAACTTTAGCAAAAGATTGAGGTGACGGGGAACCAAACACATCTAGTCATCATCTTGGGTCACTGGTTAATGTCCAAGTCTCACAATCATACAGTAGAACAGGTAGCACCAGGACCCTCAAGACCTTCATTATGCTGTCCAACAACCTCATGATTCCATAAATTCTTCTTGGACGTCTCTTGATCTCAAAGGCAGACAATCCAGAGAGCAATGAATGTCTCTCTGTAACACTTTCACCACATACAGATACAGTCCTCATGGCCAAATCCAGGAAGTCATTAAATGCTTGATCCAGGTCAACTGCAAACCCAGATACTCCTCGGGTCACTGATCAACATTCAAGCCTCACAACTATACCGTAAGACAAGACGCACCTGGACACTAAGACATTAACCTTCATAAACTGACTAGAAATTCCGGGTATCTACCAGTCATATCAGCAGTAAGTACACTGCCAGAAAACGTAGGAACAAACTGCAGACTGTTGGCCCATCATACAGCTAAACACTGAATAATTAGGTTGATTTGTGTCAGAGGGGTGTTTGTATGTGTGTGCTTACCTTTACTGGAATCAACCTGATGGGTTCTGGTCCATGATGAATTTGTAAACCCAATCAAAGACAGGCTACATGCAGAATTTTCTTTGCAACTGAATTTAGCTGAGGAATGCCCAGTTATGCCTCCAGTCTACACATAATCTTTAGATTGTTATTTTCATATTGCTTCCACGAGCAGAAAATGGCACCTGCAGACAAATAGCTGCTAGTTTTCTTCACTGCATGCTGGGAATGAGCTCTTAGTCATCTATCTCCAGCAGGATCTGATGGGATGCCTGGGTTTCCGTTGCCTCTCAAACACATCAGCCTGGACCAGAATTCACTTTTGCATTTGCGGAGAGTCTTTCAAAGCCGTCCAACATCACCTGAAAAACATTACAGTTGATAAATGATAAAATGCATGAAGCCAAAATGCAGCAGAGACAAACAAACAACAAGACGGACAACAAGGGATCCGAACCCCAGCGTGCTGGACGGCTGCAGAATCTCATCAAGAAACATCAGATGCAATTATAATTAGCTGCACTGAGTCTGAATCCCTGATGTGTGCGCGCCTTGTCCTTTCATCCTGGAGAAACTAGACTTCTTTTGCATAGCTACTGTCTTCATTTTGAACTCATTCTGTCTAAATAAAAGCAGGTCAACAGCCAAACTCTGCTTTCTCACAGTCTGAGAGTCTCAAAGGACTCCAAACCAGGAGATGATATGCAAAGTTATGTTTAATGTGTCTCTTAAAAAATGGAGAAATTGAGGATGCCTTGCCTAATAATCAATGGTCAAAAAATGTTGACCGCGAGAGGCAGTGGTGAGTACACTTACACCGATCTGCTAACCACAAAATTACGTTAACTCTGAAAACTATTAGCACACCAATTAGCATCTTCTCAGTTTAGGTCCACAAATTAAAAATAATAAGTAAAAAATAAAGTTTGATGGAGGGAAAAAAGTTTACATCCTATAATCATACGTTTGTTCCTGTTAGAGCTTGTAGGTTGTTTTTGCTAATGTACAGAGGGACATTTTATTGATAAATATTACAATTTCAGCAAACAGCTTTTAGCCCTAACTTTTACATTTGTACACCACTTTTATTTTTTATATATATTTTTGTTCTGTTTTTTTGTTTGTTTGTTTGTTTGTCTTACTGGAGTGCTTTCTTACTAGAGGTTAGCTGTGCATCCTGCACTGTTAGCCTGCACTGTTAGCCTGCTAGCCTGCACTGTTAGCCTGCTATTCTGCACTGTTAGCCTGCTAGCCTGCACTGTTAGCCTGCTAGTCTGCACTGTTAGCCTGCTAGTCTGCACTGTTAGCCTGCTAGCCTGCACTGTTAGCCTGCTAGTCTGCACTGTTAGCCTGCTAGCCTGCACTGTTAGCCTGCTAGCCTGCACTGTTAGCCTGCTAGTCTGCACTGTTAGCCTGCTAGCCTGCACTGTTAGCCTGCTAGTCTGCACTGTTAGCCTGCTAGCCTGCACTGTTAGCCTGCTAGCCTGCACTGTTAGCCTGCTAGTCTGCACTGTTAGCCTGCTAGCCTGCACTGTTAGCCTGCTAGCCTGCACTGTTAGCCTGCTAGCCTCTCCCAGCATCGGGTTGAACCATATTTGATCATCATAATGCAGCAGTCCTGCATGTTTTTCTGCACAGAAACGGTAAATTCCAGCCATTCCATTTGACTGCTAATCTTGTGTGCGGGTGTTTCTATAGCATTAACTAGCATTAGCGTTAACACCCTTGTCTTTGCTTCTTCTTCATTTGTGCCTGTTAAATCACTTTCCAGATGGACAGAAATCCACAAGGAGAACCCTGGTGGTCTGACCCCGGTTCAGCTACATTTCTCATTGTTACATAAACATACTCTATTAAAGTGAGGTTTAATAGTCAGTGTTGGTTCTATGATATGCTAAGGGTTCTAGGAGGCCACTTGCTCATCCTCCAAATTACTAAATTCTCGCTACCGCGTGTAGCCACTTATAGGGCTTAAACTGTATGTTTTAGGTTGAATTTTCCGAGGTTTGCTGACCAACATATTTCCAATGTATTTCTCCTTTGTAACCTGCAGTGTATTCAGAAAAAGTCGTCAAATACGTCTGAATAACCACAAATAAAGCAGTAATAAATACATATCCTGAAACACGTTCTGCTGACTGGCGCTGCTCTGGTTTCACACGGCTTCATATGTAAACAAAGTCCTTATCTCCTTTCAGTATTTCAAAGTTCTCCAAGTTCCACATGATGGTCAGTAAACATCCGACAGTCAATAAGCAGGCAACACTGATAACACAAATGGCTGGTGGCTGTTTCAGGTCATGTGTCCACGTGTCCATGAGATCACCGTCTGCCAACGTCACATGCTGTCAGTTTCTCTCCAACTCCTTGTGGTCATACTTCTCCAAAAACAGATAAACGTGTGTGTTTTTCTCTGTGAGACTGGCCGGCTCCCTCCGTAGTTTTCCACTGAATGAACGCCCTTTGCAGTGAGCCTGTCAGATCCTGAAATATTCACACTCCTCCATGACAACAGACTTGGAGATAACACATGGGAAAATAATGTTAAACACTAAAATGAATTACAAATTAAAGCACTTTAGCCAGGCGCTGCTTAGCCAAAATCATCAATGCAATCAGACGTGTGCTGATTTGCGAAAAAAAGAAATGAAAAAAAAGTGAATGTTGCTGACGCCGTCATTTTGGGTACATTTCTCCTATATACAGTAAGGATAATTCATATAATAAAGTTCAGCCTGGTCTCGCATTTTATTTTTGTGCCATCATCACGAAAAGCGCCCGCTTTCGTGAGTTTTTTTTTTTTTTTTTGCTATTTAGAATCCTACCCTTCTCCTAACTCTAACCATAACCATAGCGTAAGTGTGTACCCTCCCCAAACATTAACCACGACCCCCCAGGCCTCCCCCTTTCACCCCACATTTTCTGCCCCCCGTCATGAAAAGAATTCGTGCCCCGTTACGAAAAATGCACCATTTTCGTACCCCCATCACGAACCCATAGATTAATGTACTTTTCGTAACCCAGTCCCACGAACTAACTAAATAGATAGTAGCTATTTATTGGTAGCTTCAGCTAAATTTTTCTGGTGCTTCATTGGTTTAGCGCTGTCACACTTATCGTCTCAATTAATGAATTAGCAGCTACTGAAGCTAACTTTTCGGTTCGCGGTGCCAACCACAGGTGAGAGGTCAGCTCACTCCTCAGTGCTTCTTTGGACATATTTCACCAGCAAGGTGTCTTGTCGGATAACGGAAAGACTATTGATCGTTTGATGTATGTTGTTGTGTGAAGTGTCAGCGTCAGCCTGTGTGAATTGAGTGGCACCTCCCAAGCAAAGTGCTCCTGATGTCCATCTGTCTCCCAGCTGTCAATCAATCACCGCATTAGGCAAGTATATTTCACCCCAAACGGGACCAATGCACAGAAAGCCCCAACTGCACTCTGAAGAGATTTGGCTGTGTCTCTTTTGGCTGTCACATCAGAAATGTCGAAAGTCTAAAGAAAGCTGAGATAGTCGCTTTATCAGTCGGTCTCAGCCGAGTCCACTGTGGAGATAGGTCCAAAATTAGCTAATGAAAAACGCCATTCAGACCCAACACCCCCGCCTGCTCTTTCATCCTCCTTCTCCCTTCCACTCTCGCCCATTAAGATAGTAAATCTCTCTGAGTGACTTTAAAAACCAACGATATCTCAATCTAAGGGAATGGAAATCTGGCAGAAATCTCCAAGAGGAGCGAGAGCTTCAGACGAAGGGCAGCGAGAAATAAATGGAGGAGACGGACAGAACTGTGGTGCACAAACGGTGACAGAGGGAAGGAGGAAGAAAGTAGCCGCTGATGTTAAACAGGAGGCAAGACAGAAAGTGGAGCAGGAGAAGGCGGGGAGGCGCGGGACACGTAGTTAGCCAGCGAGGTGAGCGTGACACAGCAACAACAGCCATCAGGTGTTTGGGGAGACAGACACCCTCTCTACTTTTAAGATTAGGCTTAAAACTTTCCTTTTTGCTAAAGCTTATAGTTAGGGCTGGATCAGGTGACCCTGAACCATCCCTTAGTTATGCTGCTATAGACGTAGACTGCTGGGGGGTTCCCATGATGCACTGTTTCTTTCTCTTTTTGCTCTGTATGCACCACTCTGCATTTAATCATTAGTGATCGATCTCTGCTCCCCTCCACAGCATGTCTTTTTCCTGGTTCTCTCCCTCAGCCCCAACCAGTCCCAGCAGAAGACTGCCCCTCCCTGAGCCTGGTTCTGCTGGAGGTTTCTTCCTGTTAAAAGGGAGTTTTTCCTTCCCACTGTAGCCAAGTGCTTGCTCACAGGGGGTCGTTTTGACCGTTGGGGTTTTACATCATTATTGTATGGCTTTGCCTTACAATATAAAGCGCCTTGGGGCAACTGTTTGTTGTGATTTGGCGCTATATAAAAAAATTGATTGATTGATTGAATTTGCTGCTTATTTGAGGATAAATATGCCTTCAGAAGAACGTTCAAGGCCAGATGAACACAATGTTGCTGTATTTTTAAAAAAAAGGTCATCTGCTGAGTGCCGTTCGACCAGCTGACCAGCGAGGTCACCATCCACGTGAGGTCACAACCTGGTTAGACTATGCAGAGTTTGGGGAGGGGCATGTGAGGGTTCTGTCACATCATATAACAGGAAGCGAGTGGCCAGAATATGAGCTAAAATCTGGAAAAGAAGCAGGGCTGGACACTCGGGGAGCCAGAGGGAGGCGCCGACAGTTTAAATGGTAAATGAGCATCGGAGGCAGATGCTCAGCACATTTCTACTATGATGCCTCGCGTTCAGCCATTCACACGCCAACGTCAGTGTACTGACACACAAGGAGCTCAGCGGGGGGGGGGGGGTTAAGGGCCGTGGCCCCATAGTCTGTAGTCAGTTTCTGCTCTGTCAGGGGCCTAAACCAAGGATCAGAGGTATGCACGTCCTCCTCTCTGACCTCTGGACCATCGCCATCGTACGTACCTCTGGGTGGCTACTTCTCTTCAGTTCCAGGTTCACACATTCACTTCAGCAAAATGTTTCATTTTTAATGGCGCGGCCAAGCTGTTACATCCTCAATCTGTCTTACAGGCAGTAAAGCAGATGAGGCGTTGATGTTAGTATTCTGTGGTAATGAGAAGATCATTCTTGTGTTTGCACAAGAAGGAAGGAGATGCTCAGTGCAGCAAGCCTCATTCAAAGCAGACCGGCACCAAGCAAGTGGTCTGGAAACGGTCTAGCACAGTCCCGAGGCTGCCTGAACAAGATGGGGACCCCAAGCCCTTAGAGTGCATAACCCTGCTGAGGTCCAAACACCAGATTTTGCAGTTTAAAAATCCATTCAGACGTACGCCTGCCAGCTCCACGACACACAATCTGCACATGCACAAAACAAAACTCACTTAAAAACATAAATTCAATTAAAGTCTTCAGCGGAAGGAACTGACACCCTGCACGCTCGACACACCGCGACATACAATAAATGTACAACTAAACACACACGTCTGTAGCGGTGTTTCTGACTGTATGTGACTTCATCATGTGACGTCTGTGTGATTTCACTATGAAATCCTTCATACCAACCAATCACAAATATTTTACTGATCAATATATGCTTTTGATGAGATTGTTGTCCCTCAGGACAAGGGACACAACTGCATGTTGATATGTTGACTGTCAGCCCTCAAATCACACTAAAACACGAGTGCAGAAAAAAAAAAAACCATAAAAAAAACATAATTTATTTGCATATTTTTTTTCCATAATTTATATAAGCAGAAGGTTTTATGATGAAAACAGTGACATTCATTTCTATAGAAATGTGTAGTAATTCTGTATAATAAAACACCAGAAATATGACCATGAATAATCAGAAATGAGTGAAAATTTACCATACAGATCTGTAGGTATACAATATCCCTCATGCAAAAATGCAAATAGACTTTAATGGTTCTTGAGTTTTAGGATGCAGAAGGTTTTGCTGTACTGAAGGATGGACAGACAGAAATTTCTCTTGACAAGCACAACTTACAGGTGTGAATACAGTTTAGCTGATCAATATATGCTTTAGATGAAATGTACAGTACATGAAAAGATGTTTTTCAGACCAATTTCTTTGAATCTTTGACCAAACTACTCCAAAATTATTGAAATGTAAAATTAGTTAAAGTGAAATTAGTATTTTTAAAGGTTCTTCTGAAATGAATTTAGAAAGGCATTTGCATATTTACAGTATTTTTTAAAAGACTTTTATTAGGGCCCATTGCTTGAGCCCTAATAAAAACAAACAAACTTGTTTTTATTATTGGCTCGAGCAAAGATGACTAAAAGTCGTCCGACAAAGACCCTCTTGAAATCACGCTGTTTATTATTATTGATTATTTATTATTCTTCACACTTTTCAAGCCCCAATTTTGGACCTTTCCCATGCTCAAAAACTCACCAAAACTCACCATCCAAAATTCGATATTTTGGGGGTTTGCACACATGCTCACAGTGAAATGGCGAAATGGCGCCCCCTACAAATTTTCAAAAGACCCTCGGGGCTTTTTTATCATAGCCTCACGAAATTTGGTACACATATTTAGCATGCTGGGGCGCACAAAAAGTCTCTTAACATCATGGTGAAATGTCAACAGGAAGTCGGCCATTTTGATTTTCATTTTCAGTTTTGAGGTAATTTTTGCCGATTTACACTACTTACATTTGAACGAACTCGTCCTAGGGATTTCATACAATCATCTTCTAATTTGGTCAACATCATCATGACCCAATGGTGATCAAAAGTTATCAAAAGAATTTCTGTAGGTCAAAAGGCATGGCTGCTAGGGTTCATCAAACTTTGGCAAGCGTTTTGGAGCACACTGTTTCACTTTGAAAGGCTGTCACGCCCACAAACTTCATCGTAGATCCTTCAAACTTGCTGGACATGATGAGGGCTCTACCCTGAACATCTGCATATATTAACTTCCCACCTAATGCATGGCGCCCCCCGGTGGTAACAAGAAGTGTCCTATTTATACTTTAACAGGTGCTGATTGTTATGTGTCGGACGCAGCTCGGAGAACCGACCAGCGTTTGAAGGACCCAGTATGAAATAAGCAGAGCACGGTACAAAGGCTAACTGAATTTAATACATAACAGTGATACAAAAAATACAAAAGAAAGTGCGGTCTGGCGTGGTGCGCTCCCAGCAGCGCTAACGGTCCGGAGCCAGAAGCTGTTCGGACCCAAGGACCCCGCCGACACCCCCCAGGTGGCCGCAACAAACCGAGTCTGTGAAAGAAGGAACCATTATGTGAGTCCACACTCTACACACAGAGAGACCACTCAAAGGTGTACATAAACAGCAAACACTTCCTGGCTTGATTACTAATCAGCTTCCCAACCTGCAGGCATGGAACATCCAGTTCACAAAACTCCACTGCAGTGGAAGCCGATACATGACTAACATACAGCTCAATATAAAATGGTGTGAGGGACACCACATTTACTGACTGTATAAACGTTAGTCACAAAATCTAACATACCTCAGGAAGTGTGCTGACGAGCGTGAGACCTCACCCCCTCCTCTTTCACAGACCGTGCATCAAACCCTGGACGTTCTCTGCATCCACTGATGATGAGATGGCTCCCGAGACGACGATCTCACCCGTCTGGTCACAAGGTCGAGTCTCTGGCAAATACACACTGTATACTCCAGTCTTAAATGCCACCATGGTCCAATCCATATAGATGCACCTCAGCTGTGAGTCCTGACGAGTCGCAGGTGATCAGGGTGAGGTCCTGATAACCTCAGCAACACAGCCACTCAGTCCCAAATGCAAGCCACCTGGAAGGAAAAACAAAAGACAGAAACAAAAAGGCAGCCAGGCCCCCCAGCCATGCAACAGTACCCCACCCTCACAGGAAGCCTCCCGGCGACCACACAAACCTGGCCCAGGAGAAACACCCCCCTCCAGGGACCATGGCTGGAAACCGCATCTGCATTCGTCTTCCAACAGAATGGTTGATGTCCTCTCCTCTGGCTGCATCCTTGCCTTTGTTTCAGTCAGTCACTTAGCACAGGTGTGGCCAGGAGTTCTTAAACCTGTGCGATCAGCCTTTATCCAACCATGTGCGGTCATTAGTCATAAAACAAAAAAGACAAACACAAACAACCAAACCACCCCCCCCCCCCCACCCCCCCCAGGGGACCGTCCCATCAAACCCCGGGATGAGGAGAAAAGAAAAACCCCAAACTTAAGCCTACAAATAAAAGCGCTAAAACACCCCCCCCCCCCCCCAAACGACATGTAGGGACCAACACCCCCCAGAGGACTTCCCGCCAGCTCCAGGAGTAATAACCACAGCCGAGGTCCCTCTGGGATCCAACGTCACCCACGGGGACTCCCAGCGCCTCCCAGAGGACCACTCGTCAACCCCAGGAGACGCCTCCCCTCACGACCAACGGACCCAGCCCCGGCCGTCTATGGCTAGATGGACCCACAGCCCTTTCCCCCCCAGAGGACACCACAGTCAAACCCTGAGGGCGGAAACTGGGGGGAAAACACCCCCCCCCCCCAGGTGCAGAGGTTACCTGGGAAACGCCCAGCATAACCACACTGCACCACTCCAGCAACGCCGACACTACGGCTCACACGGCTGGAGCCAGAGGAGAAGAGAGGGAACAAAAAGAAAATACCCCAAACCCCCCCCTCCCCTCCCAGGTGCAGAGGTTACCTGGGAAACGCCCAGCACAACCTAACTGCACCACTCCAGCAACGCCGACACTACGGCTCACACGGCTGGAGTCAGAGGAGAAGAGAGGGCATAACAAAAAACAAAACAAAAAAAAAAGAAAGAAAAAACAACAACCCAAATACCCCCCCCCCCATGACCCCCCAGGGGACCGTCCCATCAAACCCTGGGAGGTGAAACTGAAAAAAAAAAAAAATAAAAAGAAAGACTAACAGACTGACATAAGGTTGCTCGGGTCCTGTTTTTTTTTTTTGTTGTTGTTTTTTGGCAGAACTGCAGGGTCACGACCCCAGACACTAAATAGTGAAAAACAAAAAATAAAATCCCACACAAAAACCAACTCAAAAAACACCCACACAAAATGAACTAACACAAAACAAATAAGTGATTTATACCGTCAAGCTCCAACAAATGGAACACACCTGTTCCAACTTAGGAGCTTGACGGTAATGTGACTCAGTCACCAAAAGAGGGAGCCAAAGTACTAGAAATGAAAAACCCCCTTTGGTAACTGAGAAAACAAACTCATGCTGCCTTTCCGTGCGCAGCTGTGTGCAACACACAACCAAAATGTGCTCAACTAAATAACGCCGGAGCTGATACAACAGACGCAGTAGTTATCTTTATCCGGGGAAACGGGGCTACAACTGTAACACAGGAAGCTCAGCGACCCGTGCCACAGAGCTCCGCCGTGCGCGTGCACCCATTACAGACACACTCTTGCAGCTCCCGTTTAAACCTCTTATCTGGTCGGAGCGTGACGCAAAGCCGTCGCCAGTCACACTCCACCACGACCCACGGATAAGGCACAAACACAGGTACACGGCTGCAAGAGAGCACAAATCAGTATTCAGTAATGGGTCTCAAACACGCACCATCCGGGCGGAGAGCACCCGCAACTGATCCGGATAACTACTGAACGTCTGCTGCCGCCTTCCCGGCGCGTTACCGTCTCTGCTACCGCTGGGTCCGTGATGTTTGGCCAGAGACTACTGTTATGTGTCGGACGCAGCTCGGAGAACCGACCAGCGTTTGAAGGACCCAGTATGAAATAAGCAGAGCACGGTACAAAGGCTAACTGAATTTAATACATAACAGTGATACAAAAAATACAAAAGAAAGTGCGGTCTGGCGTGGTGCGCTCCCAGCAGCGCTAACGGTCCGGAGCCAGAAGCTGTTCGGACCCAAGGACCCCGCCGACACCCCCCAGGTGGCCGCAACAAACCGAGTATGTGAAAGAAGGAACCATTATGTGAGTCCACACTCTACACACAGAGAGACCACTCAAAGGTGTACATAAACAGCAAACACTTCCTGGCTTGATTACTAATCAGCTTCCCAACCTGCAGGCATGGAACATCCAGTTCACAAAACTCCACTGCAGTGGAAGCCGATACATGACTAACATACAGCTCAATATAAAAAGGTGTGAGGGACACCACATTTACTGACTGTATAAACGTTAGTCACAAAATCTAACGTACCTCAGGAAGTGTGCTGACGAGCGTGAGACCTCACCCCCTCCTCTTTCACAGACCGTGCATCAAACCCTGGACGTTCTCTGCATCCACTGATGATGAGATGGCTCCCGAGACGACGATCTCACCCGTCTGGTCACAAGGTCGAGTCTCTGGCAAATACACACTGTATACTCCAGTCTTAAATGCCACCATGTTCCAATCCATATAGATGCACCTCAGCTGTGAGTCCTGACGAGTCGCAGGTGATCAGGGTGAGGTCCTGATAACCTCAGCAACACAGCCACTCAGTCCCAAATGCAAGCCACCTGGAAGGAAAAACAAAAGACAGAAACAAAAAGGCAGCCAGGCCCCCCAGCCATACAACACTGATGTCACATACAGTAGTTAACCCCATCAACTCCGTTCCCCTTCTAAAACATGCAGAAAAAGTTGGTGAATGTACATGATGATCGCCTTGAAGCTACACGTAATGGCATCTGTGTCACAGCTGAATACTGATTCACGTGCCGAAAATATCGCCCCTTCGCCATGAAATTACATTCTTCCTTTTGATGGCTTTAATTTTGTCATATCATCATGAAAATTGATCCCCAGGTCAAGAATGACAACTTCTTACAGGTCATAGGGGCTTTGCCCATGGGCGGGGCAAAATGCCTCTATAGAGGCCCCCTGCAACTTTCAAAAACCCCTCCCCTTAGGGTTTTGTTTGGAGTAAGGAGATGAAAATTGGTACACGTGTGACGTGCATAGATGTACAAAAAAGTCTCTTGCACCACTGGGTGATGACTAAAAGTCATTCAACGATGACCCATTTGAAATCACAGTGGACCGTGGAGGTGGTGGCGCGGGGATGCGAGGGCCCGTCCATGACTGCTTACAGTCCTAGTTTTATATATATATATATATATATATATATATATATATATATATATATATATATATATATATATATATATATATATACAGTGTGCACATCACAATGTCAACCATCACAGTCCATAAAGATGACTTGAAGGTCTTGTGCATTGACCTGTCCATCACCACTGCAAACAAGAAAAGACTCAGATCTGATCCTTAGTGTAATCCCACCTCCACCTTGAATGAAACTGTCATTCCTACTGCGCATCTCACCGCTGTCACACTATCCTTGTACATGTCTGCCCTGCCCTCACATTCCTCGTGCAATACCACAACTCTTATCGGATTAGCTTTATAAAAGATAAACTTTTCAGTTAGTTGATTATCTGTTATTGAAGCTAACTTTTTGGTTATCTGTGCCCACCACTGCATAACACACACATTACTGTGGTACTGAACAGACACAAGTGAAAGATGTGTAGATGATTTCAGGCGAGGAAGCAGATGTGTATGGACAGGGTGCCTGTGCATGTCCAGCAGCAGGGATGCAATGCATGGAGTTTCTGTGACAGTTAGATTAATGGTGATGAACTGATTAAGCTTTTCTGGATGAAGAGTGAAACGTTTTCAAGGAACTAAACGAATCCAGTTGACCTGACAACTTGACTTGGACTAGATTAACATGTGACTATTGCACACTTTCACACCTGTTGCAGCCGCTGTGTGTAGCGTATCCACTGACTACCCCATGTGTTATACATGTAAGGTGCAGCTGCCTCAACTGGCCTTTAAGATGCACCTCATGTGCCAATTAAAAGGTTGGTCCCTCACCCATCACCTGCACTACTTTATAAGGTAAAGTAAGAGCTGTGACATGGTTGGAGTGATCCTTCTTTGTCTATTATAAGGTTGGAGTTTATGATTCTTGTTTGTAATGTGTTTGTATTACGTGTTTTTATGCATTTTAATGATGTATTATCAGCAGATACATTTTAATTTCAAACCATGTTTGATGTCTGGACATTCTGTGAAATCCCAGTCTAGTTGTTTGTCTGCACAACCACAGCTGTGGGGAGGAATAAAGCCAGTCTAAGAACAAACTGACCCATGGGCTTCATTTAAATCAATCAGTAACAGATTGTCAGAGCACATTTGAAGGAGACCAGTGATGAAAGCCACCAAGACACCATGAAAACTGGAATTACAAGTGTCAGTGGCTGTGCCTGCAAAGACTGAACAAAACATCCACCGGTTGCTTCATCAGTCGAAGCAACAGAGAAAAGTGCTGTTAAAGAATGAAGGCTGGAAGAAAGCCAGACTGGTTTATGAAAATAACTTGTGAGAGGTGAATCCTAAATGTGAAATTTGTTCACTGCAACATGTCACATCTGGAAAATCTAGAAGAAAAAATATATAATGCAATGCTAAAATACCCTCGGCTGTATGAACATGTAATCAATGAAAGACTGTGTCAAAAGAATGTGACATTTGACCCCTTAGAATAAGGCCTGGTTCACACAACAGGATTTTAAAATTATCTTTAGGTTTCCAAAACCTGAGGGACAACACACGTGAAGATTAAAAAAAAATCATAGATCTGACAGGTTTGGTGGTACAGTGTGTGCTGTTCAGCCACATGGTGAGGACAACAACACCACACACAAACAGATTTCACACACGAACATTCCCAGCTCAGACAGGAAATCTTGCAAAATCTCTCAAGATTAAACGTAACTTCAGAGTAAACAAACGGAGATACTTTGTGGACTATTTAAAACAGAGGGGAAAAAACAATACAAAAAGAAAAAGAAAAGGTGTTCTTTAAAGGAGTGGAGACAGCGCGACCACCGGACTTTCTGGTAAATCAGAAGATTTGTTTTGATTTTAGATTTCGCTCCATGCCTCCATCACCTCGCTTTCTGATTGGCTACATGTCACATTCAACAGGCTGCGTGTTTGTTTTGGTCGGAGGACACAACACACACTGCGATATCGGGCCAAGATAATCCAACATGTTGAATATCCCTGATTTGCGATCGGAGCGCTGCTGATGTCCTTCCGAGCAGTTCAGAGCACTCTTAACACACCACACACCACAGGAATATCTGATAAGATTATCTTTAGTGTCATCACGATTTACGGGGCGTCCTTAACATTGTTGGAAGGGGAAGATCGGGTCTGATATTGGCCTAATTATCCTGCCGTGTGAACCAGGCCTTAGTCATGGTTAGCCATCTTTGAACTTGTCCAAGGTCTGTGTCCCAATAATACTCCCTGTGAATTTGAAGACTCTGGTAGTAACAGGACTGGACTTATGCTGAACACAGTCAGACAGACAGATAAAGTAAAGAATAAAGAATAAAGCCGGCTTTATTGTCAATTCTTCACATGTACTAGACATATAATGAATTGAAATTTCGTTTCTCACCTACCCTCAGTGATGACAGGACAAGACATTTCGACAATAAGGACAGTAAAGTGCACAAGTATTTACAGTGTAGTGGATGGACAGACACATGCAAAGTCCTTGCATTACCTGATGGCCATATTTTGGCCTGAGGTAAGGGAAGTAAGGGTGATGTCCAGCTCAAGTCAAGTCAGGGAGCATGCACTGCTACCACGCTTCACCGCATAAATGACACCACAGAACTGGCTAAGGTCCTGGATGGCATCCACCCAGGCAGACATCCGGTCCAAGTAATTTCTGTCCCCAGTTTGCATCCCAATTCCATAATTGAGGAAATTAAAAAAAAAAAAGCTGGAAAGATTCAAATTGCCGATTACATACATGTGTAGCGATGATTGCAGAGTATTTCTGGTTATTACTGAAAGCATCTGAATATGGGCAATTCCCATTACACATACATTTTAGTTTGTCGAGGCGTCTGGGAATAACCTGGGAGCATCACTGCGTGTATGCACATTATTCCCACACTTTTCCACAAAGCTAAAATGTAGATATTGGCATCTAAAAGCTGTCTTCTACTGAAGAGCACAACATGCGTTTTGTGAGATTTATGTTGCAAAGGAGCACTAGAAGGAAGCTTCTGCTTAGAGAAGGGTAGGTCCTGATTAATACATATGGCACCCAGATGTCTACCATCACCTATGTTTGCAAAGTATTACCCCACTCTACACAAATTACATCCGACTATTCACCTTTTTGGATAATGATGTATCCTGAAGTCACAAATTTTTTAAACATGGTCAAAAATTTTCTGATTTTGTTCAGAGAAGGGTATGTCCCAATTACAATGAGTAATTGCTCATACATATCGTACAAGGATATCAAGTATCGTGGAATAGGTGTCTGAGTGGATAAGGAGCTGGCCAGCCAATATGTAGACCTGTGTTTGAATCCTACTCAAGCTGTCTGTTTCCATGGACAGGAATCATAATCTACATTGTCTCAGCACACCCAGCTGTAAATGGGTACTGGCCTTGGCTGGGGAAGTGACCTGTGTCAGATTGGTGTCCCATCCATGGGGAGTTATAGTCTTTCATTCACTTCATGCTACAGACTCCAGAGATAAGCACCAGCACCAACGGGCCTCAGAGCCTATATACAGTAGGTACCCAGATTTCAGCCATCACCTTCTTTTGCAAAATATTTCTCCTGTTTTGCACAAATTGCATCCACTTTGTTAGATAATGATGTATCCCAAAGTCACAAATTTTTCAAACATGTTCAAAAATTTTCAGATTCCCACAATCTTCTACAGTGTTACTTTTATCACCACCTCCCCCTGATGTCAGGCTGTGATTGGGTATCCCATTATTTTTTGCACCAAAAATGTAGACAGTTTGATATCATGTATAGTCAAGGGATGACCACCCTAAGTGCTATGTAGTACTTGAGGCCCACTGGTGCCGGTACTTATGTCTTTGTTCCACAGCGTGAAGCAGATGAGAGTCTACAACTGCCCATAGAAGGGATACCAGTCTGACACAGGTTTACTTCCCCAGCCTAAACTGGCACCCATTTACAGCCGGGTGGACTGGGACAGCGCAGATGAAGCCTGGCCAGGAATCCAACTCAGGTCTACACATTGGTAGCCCGAGCTCACTGAGCTTCCTCCTCTCTTTATCTAGTAATAAAATCATTTTTTAAAGGTTTATTTGATTTTTTTTTTTTTTTTTTTTTTTTTTTGCTTTGTTTTGGCTGAAAAATCCAACAATAAAAACTTGAATTTTCTTTTGTCTGACTCAGAAACTCCACCATTAACAAAGCCAAGAACAATCCCAGAGCACACTGTGAATGTGATAAAAGCCCACAGGGGCAACATTTTCAGCAGCGTGGATCATGTTGGAGAGCGCAACTGAAATCTCAAATCTGTCTCCTTGAGAACGCTTGTGACACATTTGAAACTTTGCCATCTGCAGAATAAGAAGCAGAGAGATTCCGACATTTACCATCAAATCGTCGTTTGGCATTTCACTTTATACATGACAGACATTTATCTTTGGATTGTGTTTGAGTTGCTCCACTTCAGAGGCGGCCTGATCAATAGGCGTTTCACTGGAAGCAGTCGTATTAGTATTATCTCGAGGTTTTTCAGAATTTAATCAGAGCGCAAGCAACTACTGAGTTGGTTCAAGATCGTATCCTCGTTTACTTCGGGGATAAATCTCCTGTTCACTTTCTCTCTCTCTCTCAGGCACTGATTTATTATTTAACGCTGACATCGTCGGATAGTTTTAGTCCAGTAAAAAATGACATAATTGCTCGTTTTAACTAGAAAAATACATCAAGCCATTCATTTTATGTGTGTACAGACAAAAGGTCTGTGCAGCTAATGGGATGTTTCACTCAGATCTTACTGAAGCCCTCTGATGTACTTCCACGCTCCTTCTTTTATTTTCCGCTGTACCTGGAAGTAATTCTTAATTGAACCAATCATCTGCGCCCTGAATACCTTTGTTGCATTTGTTTTAAAGTCTGAAAATTTGCATTTAAGCTGATTTCATACTCCCCATGTCTGCACCTTTATGGCAGTTTTTATTCAATTTTTCCTCATTTTTTTCCCTAAGTGTGTTATTTCCAGTCTGCAAGCCGCTGCCCTCCGTTTAGAACTTTGACGCCACCTGCTCTGCTCTACCCCACGGGCCAGTGCCGTGTAGCACCTCAAATCGATGTACTCGTGTACCTTTAGATCATTCACCACTCGTCAGTGCAAATCCTGAGTCAGAGAGGTTGCGATCCCTCTCCGCCGACACTGGCACATCCTTCGTTTTGTTTTGCATCACTTCCTTTTGAGACACGCTGATGTCTGTCCCAGACAATGCTATCATCGCTCCTCTCTGCTCGTTCGCCTGTGACAGATTGATGCACAGGCGTAAACAGATAGAGCTCCTCGTACAACACGTCTTCCCGGCTATTCCAGTGGAGCGGTGCTGTGTTTCACCGGGACAGCGGCAGCACCGTTGGATGCCAAGACTGAATGTGGGGATATTAATGCCTATTGACGAGAGGTAATAGCTTTGCTGAGCCTCAGCCTGGAGGTTGTTCCTATTTAGCCAATCCTATAATATCTCCTGGAAACCCTCTCAGCAGCTAAATAACACGGGATAAGAGCATGTGGGCTGGAATATTTA
This sequence comes from Thalassophryne amazonica, assembly GCF_902500255.1. Classification (NCBI taxonomy): domain Eukaryota; kingdom Metazoa; phylum Chordata; class Actinopteri; order Batrachoidiformes; family Batrachoididae; genus Thalassophryne; species Thalassophryne amazonica. The sequence goes on along the minus strand of NC_047118.1, from coordinate 1,360,191 downwards.
CTGAATACTGTATATCCGCTAAACATGACACGAGACAACCACGCAGAACCGGCCTCTCGTTCTGTCTACCTATTTCCAGCCGACAACCGCACATATCAAAGGCTCCGTCTCCTTACGCACCGCTGGACTGTTTCAAACGCAAGCGTTGAAATTTCTGGTTTCAAAGTCAAATTATTTAAGGGCTAGTTGCCAGATTCTGTTCTCCCACACAGGACCATGGGAACAGTCAAAGAACACATTGAATCAGATCTGATTCATATCCACAACAGGGCATCTCAGATAACGTCACTACCACACAGGCAAGTGTAACGTTAAAGTCATGCACGTACAGTGTAAAAATAAAAGATGTTCACACATCAAGCAACAACACGTGTCACCATCAGGGTGTCATGGAGGCGGAGGGTCTCAACAGTGTGTTTATTTTGCAATATGTTTGTGCATTTTTTGACTATTTAATGCTACATAATGCTTTTTTTTGTACATTTCAGGCATTTTATTGACTATGCAGTTGGGATTTCGGAGTGTGTTTCATCTCAAATAAAACAAGTGAAACCCGCGGCTTGTGTGCACAGTAACACCACTAACGTTAAAGGTGCGTTCACACTATGACCATCAGTCCGGTGTTTGGCCTCAGAGATAGAGGTGGGCGATACCGGGAATTTTGGTATTAATCCGATACCAAGTAAATACAGGCCCCGTATCGCCAATATCGATACCGATACTGATACTTTTTCATATTTAAGCTTCATAGATCCAAAGGATCCAAAAGACCTAGGATAGAATTTTGCCAAACATTGTACATGACAACAAAATACTTTATCACAATCAACATTTTTGTTTAAAATAATATCACTCAACACAACTTAAAACAAAATCTCCTGAGGTAGAGGGCTGACAAACCACAATACAAGGGTGCACTGCTCGGTGTTGTGTGACACAGCGCAGCGCTGCTCTTACAGACAGAGAGTAGGCTTCGATGAATCTGTGTACACAGCAGTCAGTGCGTGTGGGAGAGAAAAAAAGCTTGAGTATCGATCTTTTTACACGAGGATCATTCAATATCAATACCAGCATTGGTATCGATATTATCAATATTAGGATCGATCCGCCCACCTCTACTCAGAGAGGGAAAAATGGATTAACAGCAAGGTCCACCAGACGCTGATATTTGCGGTGGTCCCAGGAAAAAAAATCTTCAATGTTCATGCAAAAACGTTGGTAAGAATTACGCTACGCGACCGCTAAGTTACCTCCACTAGCATGCCTTTACTGCTCCATTCACCTCCGTGGACCACGATGAACATCAGCATTGCCTGACTGATGTCACCTTAGCTCCTGCGGAGTATGGCGGACCTCTGTGCTGGTCGACGTTAATCGACTTTTCTCTCGCCGAGCTAATCTTCAGAGTGCGAATGGAGCGAGCGTTCTCTGGTGTTTCACAGAGATTTTTGAGCCTCTGCTACGTTGGGATTGGACCATAACACATTAACGCAGTTTGCAGTAATCTGTCACCTGTTATGGTTTTCATGCCACCAGCAGGGGGCACCAAATGCCAACACAAAAATTTACAGTGCAAAATTTGAATAGTTTACAGCCTTAAAAGTGCTCTAAATTTAATTTTAAACATTAATTTAGGAGCTAATGATTATTTTAGATGTAAAGATTTAGTGGTGGGGTGTCATCCTGTTCAGAAAATGCAGCAACACTCCCTCTGTGTCTGTTTTTCTTCTCCTCGTCTACACATCCCGGACAGCAGCACATGCATGTCCGGCACGGTAACTGTATTACTTCACCCCGTATATATGCAGAGACATGGATTCATTCAAGATGGTAGAGTGTAGCAACTTTCTAGTAATTCTCACCAAAACCAGAATGTGGTCAGCCTAGAAGAGTGTTTCTCAGTTTGTGAAACATTTTAAATTAGAATACGGTGTTAAATTAAAGTGTGATCTTTTACCAATATATTCATAGACCACTAGGGGTCACTCGCGGACCACTCTGAGAAGGTTTTGGACTAAAATCAACATACTGTACTTCTGGCATTTCTTGCTTTTAAACCTGTTCAACCTTTTCAAAGACCTGATGTTCCTTCTACTTGGAGTGGAGGAGACAGACTATTTGGGGAGGAGTGGCCAAAGAGGGAAGCCTTGTTAAGAGCTGAGATGTTGGAGCTAACGCGGCATCTAGTGGCGGGAAAATCTTTGACAGTAGATTTAAATAAGCAGTGTATTCACTTTCAGTGTGCAGTGACGCCTGTTTAAATGCTCTGAAATGTTACGTTTATTCGCTAAATGATCGCACAGATGTTGGCCCAAAGTTCAAGAATCAAGAATTTTGTGTGAAAGACATTGACTGATTCCTGACTACCTCAGTTTTAATGTGGATTTCATCAGATACTGACACTCATAATTTACTCCTCTCAGGTCTTTTGGTGGATTACCACCAAATTTGGTTTGTGATTAATGGGTGACCCTGGAATTGCCCTTAAAGGTTTTGTCTTGGACAAGGTCAAGGTCACTTGGATCAAAGAACAAAATTTTGATTTCCACTCTAATATCCACCAAATCTGGCATACATGTGTATGGGTTCTGGAAGTGCCCAGTAAGGTCAAATTAGCCAAAGGTCAATCATTGGGGTCAAGGTAATGAGGTTAAAGGTGAAACCTTACGTTTTTCCTCCAGTTCCCATCAAACATGGCACACTTAGGAGGTGGGTTGTGGAAGAGCCCAGCAAGGTCAGATTTGCCAGAGGTCAATCATTGTGGCCAAGGTGTGTTTGTTGTCCTGTTCCTAACACATCCTTTTGCTGATGTGTAGGAAACATGGTGTGTCAATCAAGAATGACCCCAAAACTCCCCCAAATATTTCATTTTGGCAAAGGTCAAGGTTATTGGACTTGATCAACCAAACCAGCCAGTTTAGACCAAATGTGGCACACACTGAGGTGAATTCCCAAATTCCCCTGGTAAGGTCCACCAGAAAGCAATCATTGGGCTGATGATCAAGGTTACTGGGGTCAATTGTCTGATTGCCGTACCCCTTTCTGCCTTCATGTCCATGTGTACTATTTCCTGTGGACAGACATGGGCTGTTCAAATATTGACCACATCAACCTGGCTCCCAGTAGGGTTTAATTTTCTAAAGGCCACTGACCAGCTGCTGTTCTTCCAATGAGTGTAACTGTTTTCTAGTATGTCACTGATCTCATCTCACCATGATTCTTCAGATTCTTACCAAGAATTCATCCTCACTTTCACACCTAAAAGCAATTATCCACCTGCATCTGCTCAACTAACAAGAGCTCCTTAAATATCACACTCTCCCTCAGCTCGCCGCCACAACTCCATGTTTACTTAAATTACACTAAATCTTTGAGCCAAGCTTTTTCTATACTCCTGCCATCTGATTCAGTCCTATATTTGTATTTCAAAAACTTGTAGTTCCTAGGGTTTGTAAGAGTAGAATGGGAGGCAGAGCCTGTTGTGTGGGCCGCCAGAAGAGGAGGTACTGCTGGCCCACCACCACCAGATGGCGCCCTGCCTGGAGTGCGGGCTTCAGGCACCAGAGGGCGCAGTCACCATGGACACAGCCGTGAGTGACAGCTGTCACTCATTATCTCACAACAGCTGTCACTCATCTGCACTTCATCTTGCCACTCCATAAAGACCGGACTTCATCTCCACCTCGCTGCTGAGATATCGTCTACCTTAGGAGGTAATTTGTTCTCAGCCATTGTTTTGTCTACCACAGACAGTGTTTGCTTGTGCTATTTTTGCAGTAGGTTTTGTGAGTGCTTGCAGCTGGAGGCTGGGTTTGGACTGACGTCTTCACTCCAAACCTTTGATAAGTACACATACTACTGCACGTGCCAGCTTTCTGAATGAGAGGTGGAGGTGGAGTTCCACCATTGTTGTTACTGGGTGTTCACACACCCACATCTGATTGTCTCTGCTCCTCGCCAGCAGTACCAGATCCGACACGCGGAGACAGTGGCCACCTGGGGTTTTCGGGACTTGGCGGCTCCAGTATTCTCCAGGTTCGGTGGCGGAGGAAATCGTGTGGTTCCTGTTCTTCTCAGGACAGACGTCCTCTATCCTCGAGCCTGCCCACACGTCACCTTTGTTAATTGACTATTGTACACATTCTGTAATCTGCTGTGTTTGGTTGTGCTTTTCACAACAGTAAAGTGTTCATATTTGACTCTTTCATTGTTCGTTCATTTACGCCCCCTGTTGTGGGTCCGTGTCACTACACTTTCACAACAGGATATCTCGGCCAGTGTCATGGATCCCGAGGGGCGTCAACCATCTGTTGGACAGCCAATGGGAGAGCAGGATGCACTGGCGTCTACAGGAGGCGTGATTGGTGAGTTGCAGCAAATCCTCACCGCTTTTACTGCTCGGTTGGATCTGATGACCGAGCAAAACATCATCCTTAATCGCAGGATGGAGGCTCTCACCGCACAAGTGGATGCGTGCGCTCAGGGCGCTGCTGCAGCTCCTCCTCCTGCCGACCCAGTGCAGAATATCAATGTTCCACTGGTTGTTCCACGACCCCCCCCCCCCCCTTTCCCCTGAAGTATACATAAGTCCCCCAGAGCCGTACGGGGGTTGTGTGGAGATGTGCGCGGACTTTCTTATGCAGTGTTCGCTCGTCTTTGCACAACGTCCCGTAATGTACGCGTCTGACGCCAGTAAGGTGGCTTATGTCATTAACTTGCTTCGTGGTGAGGCACGCGCTTGGGCTACGGCGTTTTGGGAGCAAAGTTCATGGCTCCTTCTCACGTATGCTGGGTTTGTGAGGGAATTCAGAATGGTTTTTGATCACCCTAATAGAGGAGAGACCGCTTCAACAGTGCTGCTGTCAATGAGACAGGGGCGCCGGAGAGCAGCCGCTTATGCAGTCGGCTTCCGCATCGCGGCTGCGAGATCCAACTGGAATAACGCTGCGCTCCGCGCCGCCTTCATAAACGGACTGTCGTCGGTCCTGAAGGAGCACCTGGTAGCTAAGGATGAACCGCGGGATTTGGATGGACTTATTGATCTTGTTATACAGTTCGACAATCGGTTAGAGGAACGCCGTCGGGAGTGAGACAAAGGACGTGGCTGGGCACGCGCCGTCCCTCTCCCTTCCGGGTCTGAAAAGGTTCCGCCCTCCCCACGCTCCACAGCCGCAGCGCTCTGTGGGGCAACAGCACCCCCTGCTGACGTTGCTAGGGAGACGCGCAGGGCCAAGATAAGATCAGATGATAGAATGAGGAGGCTGGTCCACGGGGAGTGTTTTTTCTGCAGCTCAAAGGAGCATATACAGAAAAACTGCCCCAAACGGCCAATACGACAACACTCGCCTTTAGAGTCTGGGCTAAAGGGGGGTCATAACATGCACGTGGGACACACACGTATTGCCACACGACTCCCAGTTACAATCCTGAGTGGGGATTTAACCCTTCAAGCCCCAGCACTGGTGGACATGGGGTCAGAAGGGAATCTGCTGGATAGCAGATGGGCTAGGGAAGCAGGGCTCCCTCTGGTGGTGCTCCCTTCGCCATTGCAGGTGCGGGCACTAGATGGCACCCTTCTCCCTTTAATCACACACAAGACACATCCAGTAACTCTGGTGGTGTCTGGAAATCATTGGGAGGAGATCGAGTTTTTTGTGACTCCTTCTACCTCCCGCGTGATTTTGGGCTTCCCGTGGATGTTGGAACACAATCCCCGGATTGATTGGCCGTCTGGGGTGGTGGTTAAGTGGAGCGAAACCTGCCATCGGGTGTGTTTAGGATCCTCGGTTCCTCCCGGTTTACAGGCTATGGAGGAGGTCAAAGTCCCTCCCAATCTGACAGCGGTGCCGGTGGAGTACCACGATCTTGCTGACGTCTTCAGCAAGGATCTGGCACTCACCCTTCCTCCGCACCGTCCGTACGATTGTGCCATTGATTTGATACCAGGCGTGGAGTTCCCGTCCAGCAGGCTGTACAACCTCTCACGACCTGAGCGCGAATCAATGGAGACCTACATCGGGGACTCATTAGCTGCCGGGTTGATCCGAAATTCCACCTCCCCGATGGGTGCAGGTTTCTTTTTTGTGGCAGTACTTGCTTGCCTCTACTGGTGGTTGGCTCTCACTGCGGTATTGTATCACTTCCTGTTCTGGAGCACAGCGGTGTTTTGCTGTATCTGTTAGCTGTTTAATCTGCGCAGTTAGATTGATCTAGTTATCTAGATTACGATTTGTTTCCCAGGGTAATCTTTACGTGCCTTAACTAAAGCAGTCCTTCTGCTGAATCACCTCTAAATTATTTACACATTATTCACTTTGCGTGTTTTTAGGAATCCGCTAGCTTAGCGTAGCTACTAGCTCTTAGCCGATTTAGCATGGCGGCTTCTCCTGTCTCTCCTGCACTTTTCTGCTCTGGGTGTGAAATGTTTAGTTATTCCTCGGCCTCCTTTAGCAGTAACGGTACTTGTAATAAGTGTAGCTTATTCGTAGCTTTGGAGGCCAGGCTGGGCGAATTGGAGACTCGGCTCCTCACCGTGGAAAATTCTACAGCTAGCCAGGCCCCTGTAGTCGTTGCGGACCAAGGTAGCTTAGCCGCCGTTAGTTACCCCCTGGCAGATCCCGAGCAGCCGGGAAAGCAGGCCGACTGGGTGACTGTGAGGAGGAAGCGTAGTCCTAAACAGAAGCCCTGTGTACACCGCCAACCCGTTCACATTTCTAACCGTTTTTCCCCACTCGACGACACACCCGCCGAGGATCAAACTCTGGTTATTGGCGACTCTGTTTTGCGAAATGTGAAGTTAGCGACACCAGCAACCATAGTCAATTGTCTTCCGGGGGCCAGAGCAGGCGACATTGAAGGAAATTTGAAACTGCTGGCTAAGGCTAAGCATAAATTTGGTAAGATTGTAATTCACGTCGGCAGTAATGACACCCGGTTACGCCAATCGGAGGTCACTAAAATTAACATTGAATCGGTGTGTAACTTTGCAAAAACAATGTCGGACTCTGTAGTTTTCTCTGGGCCCCTCCCCAATCAGACCGAGAGTGACATGTTTAGCCGCATGTTCTCCTTGAATTGCTGGCTGTCTGAGTGGTGTCCAAAAAATGAGGTGGGCTTCAAAGATAATTGGCAAAGCTTCTGGGGAAAACCTGGTCTTGTTAGGAGAGACGCCATCCATCCCACTTTGGATGGAGCAGCTCTCATTTCTAGAAATCTGGCCAATTTTCTTAAATCCTCCAAACCGTGACTATCCAGGGTTGCGACCAGGAAGCAGAGTTGTAGTCTTACACACCTCTCTGCAGCTTCTCTCCCCCTGCCATCCCCTCATTACCCCATCCCCGTAGAGACGGTGCCTGCTCCCAGACTACCAATAACCAGCAAAAATCTATTTAAGCATAAAAATTCAAAAAGAAAAAATAATATAGCACCTTCAACTGCACCACAGACTAAAACAGTTAAATGTGGTCTATTAAACATTAGGTCTCTCTCTTCTAAGTCCCTGTTGGTAAATGATATAATAATTGATCAACATATTGATTTATTCTGCCTTACAGAAACCTGGTTACAGCAGGATGAATATGTTAGTTTAAATGAGTCAACACCCCCGAGTCACACTAACTGCCAGAACGCTCGTAGCACGGGCCGAGGCGGAGGATTAGCAGCAATCTTCCATTGCACCTTATTAATTAATCAAAAACCCAGACAGAGCTTTAATTCATTTGAAAGCTTGACTCTTAGTCTTGTCCATCCAAATTGGAAGTCCCAAAAACCAGTTTTATTTGTTATTATCTATCGTCCACCTGGTCGTTACTGTGAGTTTCTCTGTGAATTTTCAAACCTTTTGTCTGACTTAGTGCTTAGCTCAGATAAGATAATTATAGTGGGCGATTTACCATCCACACAGATGCTGAGAATGACAGCCTCAACACTGCATTTAATCTATTATTAGACTCTATTGGCTTTGCTCAAAATGTAAATGAGTCCACCCACCACTTTAATCATATCTTAGATCTTGTTCTGACTTATGGTATGGAAATAGAAGACTTAACAGTATTCCCTGAAAACTCCCTTCTGTCTGATCATTTCTTAATAACATTTACATTTACTCTGATGGACTACCCAGCAGTAGGGAATAAGTTTCATTACACTAGAAGTCTTTCAGAAAGCGCTGTAACTAGGTTTAAGGATATGATTCCTTCTTTATGTTCTCTAATGCCATATACCAACACAGTGCAGAGTAGCTACCTAAACTCTGTAAGGGAGATAGAGTATCTCGTCAATAGTTTTACATCCTCATTGAAGACAACTTTGGATGCTGTAGCTCCTCTAAAAAAGAGAGCTTTAAATCAGAAGTGCCTGACTCCGTGGTATAACTCACAAACTCGTAGCTTAAAGCAGATAACCCGTAAGTTGGAGAGGAAATGGTGTCTCACTAATTTAGAAGATCTTCACTTAGCCTGGAAAAAGAGTCTGTTGCTCTATAAAAAAGCCCTCCGTAAAGCTAGGACATCTTTCTACTCATCACTAATTGAAGAAAATAAGAACAACCCCAGGTTTCTTTTCAGCACTGTAGCCAGGCTGACAAAGAGTCAGAGCTCTATTGAGCTGAGTATTCCATTAACTTTAACTAGTAATGACTTCATGACTTTCTTTGCTAACAAAATTTTAACTATTAGAGAAAAAATTACTCATAACCATCCCAAAGACGTATCGTTATCTTTGGCTGCTTTCAGTGATGCCGGTATTTGGTTAGACTCTTTCTCTCCGATTGTTCTGTCTGAGTTATTTTCATTAGTTACTTCATCCAAACCATCAACATGTTTATTAGACCCCATTCCTACCAGGCTGCTCAAGGAAGCCCTACCATTATTTAATGCTTCGATCTTAAATATGATCAATCTATCTTTGTTAGTTGGCTATGTATCACAGGCTTTTAAGGTGGCAGTAATTAAACCATTACTTAAAAAGCCATCACTTGACCCAGCTATCTTAGCTAATTATAGGCCAATCTCCAACCTTCCTTTTCTCTCAAAAATTCTTGAAAGGGTAGTTGTAAAACAGCTAACTGATCATCTGCAGAGGAATGGTCTATTTGAAGAGTTTCAGTCAGGTTTTAGAATTCATCATAGTACAGAAACAGCATTAGTGAAGGTTACAAATGATCTTCTTATGGCCTCGGACAGTGGACTCATCTCTGTGCTTGTTTTGTTAGACCTCAGTGCTGCTTTTGATACTGTTGACCATAAAATTTTATTACAGAGATTAGAGCATGCCATAGGTATTAAAGGCACTGCGCTGCGGTGGTTTGAATCATATTTGTCTAATAGATTACAATTTGTTCATGTAAATGGGGAATCTTCTTCACAGACTAAAGTTAATTATGGAGTTCCACAAGGTTCTGTGCTAGGACCAATTTTATTCACTTTATACATGCTTCCCTTAGGCAGTATTATTAGACGGTATTGCTTAAATTTTCATTGTTACGCAGATGATACCCAGCTTTATCTATCCATGAAGCCAGAGGACACACACCAATTAGCTAAACTGCAGGATTGTCTTACAGACATAAAGACATGGATGACCTCTAATTTCCTGCTTTTAAACTCAGATAAAACTGAAGTTATTGTACTTGGCCCCACAAATCTTAGAAACATGGTGTCTAACCAGATCCTTACTCTGGATGGCATTACCCTGACCTCTAGTAATACTGTGAGAAATCTTGGAGTCATTTTTGATCAGGATATGTCATTCAAAGCGCATATTAAACAAATATGTAGGACTGCTTTTTTGCATTTACGCAATATCTCTAAAATCAGAAAGGTCTTGTCTCAGAGTGATGCTGAAAAACTAATTCATGCATTTATTTCCTCTAGGCTGGACTATTGTAATTCATTATTATCAGGTTGTCCTAAAAGTTCCCTAAAAAGCCTTCAGTTAATTCAAAATGCTGCAGCTAGAGTACTGACAGGGACTAGAAGGAGAGAGCATATCTCACCCATATTGGCCTCTCTTCATTGGCTTCCTGTTAATTCTAGAATAGAATTTAAAATTCTTATTCTTACTTATAAGGTTTTGAATAATCAGGTCCCATCTTATCTTAGGGACCTCGTAGTACCATATCACCCCAATAGAGCGCTTCGCTCTCAGACTGCAGGCTTACTTGTAGTTCCTAGGGTTTGTAAGAGTAGAATGGGAGGCAGAGCCTTCAGCTTTCAGGCTCCTCTCCTGTGGAACCAGCTCCCAATTCAGATCAGGGAGACAGACACCCTCTCTACTTTTAAGATTAGGCTTAAAACTTTCCTTCTTGCTAAAGCTTAAAGTTAGGGCTGGATCAGGTGACCCTGAACCATCCCTTAGTTATGCTGCTATAGACGTAGACTGCTGGGGGGTTCCCATGATGCACTGTTTCTTTCTCTTTTTGCTCTGCATGCACCACTCTGCATTTAATCATTAGTGATCGATCTCTGCTCCCCTCCACAGCATGTCTTTTTCCTGGTTCTCTCCCTCAGCCCAAACCAGTCCCAGCAGAAGACTGCCCCTCCCTGAGCCTGGTTCTGCTGGAGGTTTCTTCCTGTTAAGAAGGGAGTTTTTCCTTCCCACTGTAGCCAAGTGCTTGCTCACAGGGGGTCGTTTTGACCGTTGGGGTTTTACATAATTATTGTATGGCCTTGCCTTACAATATAAAGCGCATTGGGGCAACTGTTTGTTGTGATTTGGCGCTATATAAAAAAATTTATTGATTGATTGATTAATTGTGGGCAAGAAAGATGGCGGACTCCGTCCATGCATTGATTACAGGGGGCTGAATGAGATTACGGTTCGCAATCGATACCTGTTGCCCTTGTTGGATTCCGTGTTCACCCCCCATCATGGAGCCAAAATCTTTACAAAATTGGATCTTCGGAATGCGTATCACGTGGTTCGGTCCGGAAGGGAGACGAATGGAAGACGGCATTTAACACCCCGTTAGGTCACTTTGAGTACCTGGTCATGCCGTTCGGCCTCACTAACGCCCCCGCAACGTTCCAAGCTTTGGTAAACGATGTCTTGCAGGACTTCCTGCACCGATTCATCTTCGTATATCTGGACAATATTCTCATCTTTTCTCCGGACCCTGAGACTCATGTCCAGCATGTACGTCAGGTCCTGCAGCGGTTGTTGGAGAACCGGCTGTTTGTGAAGGGCGAGAAGTGTGAGTTTCACCGCACTTCTTTGTCCTTCCTGGGGTTTATCAGCTCCTCTAACTCCGTCGCCCCTGATCCGGCCAAGGTTGCGGCGGTGAGAGATTGGCCCCAACCTACAAGCCGTAGGAAGCTGCAACAGTTCCTCGGCTTTGCAAATTTCTACAGGAGGTTCATAAAGGGCTATAGCCAGGTAGTTAGCCCCCTGACAGCCCTGACCTCTCCTAAAGTCCCCTTCACCTGGTCGGATCTGTGCAAAGCCGCGTTCAAGGAGTTGAAACGACGGTTCTCGACTGCACCAGTGCTGGTGCAGCCCAACCTTAGCCACCAGTTTGTGGTTGAAGTGGACGCCTCTGACTCAGGGATAGGAGCCGTGCTAACCCAGAGCGGAGAGACCGATAAGGTTCTTCACCCGTGTGCCTATTTTTCCCGCAGGTTGACCCCGGCTGAACGGAACTATGACGTCGGCAATCGAGAACTCCTTGCGGTGAAAGAGGCGCTTGAGGAGTGGAGACACCTGTTAGAGGGAGCGTCTGTGCCATTCGCGGTTTTCACTGACCATCGGAACCTGGAGTATATCAGGACCGCCAAGTGGCTGAACCCCAGGCAAGCCCGCTGGTCACTGTTCTTCGGGCGTTTTGACTTCCGGATCACCTACCGCCCCGGGACCAAGAACCAGAGATCGGATGCCTTTTCCAGGTGCATGAAGATGAAGTCAAGACTGAGCTGTCGGATCCACCGGAGCCCATCCTTCCAGAGTCCACTATCGTGGCCACCCTCACCTGGGACATGGAGAAGACCATCCGGGAGGCCCTGGCACGGAGCCCGGACCCCGGAACAGGGCCGAAGAACAGACTCTACGTCCCACCAGAGGCAAGAGCTGCAGTCTTGGATTTCTGTCACTGTTCCAAGCTCTCCTGTCATCCGAGGGTGCGAAGGACCGTGACAGTGGTCCGGCTGCGCTTCTGGTGGGCGTCCCTGGAGGCCAACGTCCGGGAATACATCCAGGCCTGCACCATCTGTGCCAGGGGCAAGGCAGACCATCAAAAGGCACAAGGACTTCTCCAGCCGCTTCCTGTGCCTCATCACCCCTGGTCCCACATTGGCCTGGATTTTGTCACGGGCCTCCCGCCATCCCAGGGTATGACGACCATCTTCACGATAGTGGACTGATTCTCCAAGGCGGCCCACTTCGTGGCCCTCCCGAAGCTCCCTACGGCCCAGGAGACTGCTGACCTCCTGGTCCACCACGTTGTCCATCTGCATGGGATACCAACTGACGTCATCTCGGATTGTGGTCCCCAGTTCTCCTCACACGTCTGGAGGAGCTTCTGCCGGGAACTGGGGGCCACTGTGAGCCTCTCGTCCGGGTATCACCCGCAGACCAATGGACAGGCAGAACGGGCCAACCAAGAACTGGAGCAAGCCCTGCGCTGTGTGACGTCCGCACACCCGACGGCCTGGAGTGAACATCTGGCCTGGATCGAGTATGCGCATAACAGCCAGGTGTCCTCTGCCACCGGCCTCTCCCTGTTTGAGGTGTGTCTGGGGTATCAGCCCCCATTGTTTCCTGTGGTGGAGGGAGAGGTCGGTGTGCCCTCGGTCCAGGCCCACCTGCGGAGGTGCCGTCGGGTGTGGCGCACCGCCCGTTCTGCCTTATTGAAGGCCCGGACGAGGGCGAAGACCCATGCAGACCGCCGGCGATCCCCGGCCCCTGCTTATCAGCCCGGGCAGGAGGTGTGGTTATCCACGAAGGACATCCCCCTCCAGGTGGACTCACCAAAGCTCAAGGACAGATACATAGGGCCCTACAAGATCCTCAAGATCCTCAGTCCTGCCGCAGTGAAGCTCCAACTCCCAGCTTCACTGCGGATCCATCCCGTGTTTCATGTGTCTAGTATCAAACCACACCACACCTCACCCCTCTGTGCTCCCGGACCGGTGCCGCCTCCTGCCCGGATCATCGACGGGGAGCCGGCTTGGACAGTGCGCCGGCTCCTGGACGTCCATTGAATGGGCCGGGGGTTCCAGTATTTGGTGGACTGGCAGGGGTATGGACCCGAGGAATGCTCCTGGGTGAAGAGGAGCTTCATCCTGGACCCGGCCCTCCTGGCCGATTTCTACCGCCGCCACCCGGACAAGCGTGGTCGGGCGCCAGGATGCGCCCATTGAGGGGGGGGGTCCTGTTGTGTGGGCCGCCAGAAGAGGAGGTACTGCTGGCCCACCACCACCAGATGGCGCCCTGCCTGGAGTGCGGGCTTCAGGCACGAGAGGGCGCAGTCACCATGGACACAGCCGGGAGTGACAGCTGTCACTCATTATCTCACAACAGCTGTCACTCATCTGCACTTCATCTTGCCACTCCATAAAGACCGGACTTCATCTCCACCTCGCTGCTGAGATATCGTCTACCTTAGGAGGTAATTTGTTCTCAGCCATTGTTTTGTTTACCACAGACAGTGTTTGCTTGTGCTATTTTTGCAGTAGGTTTTGTGAGTGCTTGCAGCTGGAGGCTGGGTTTGGACTGACGTCTTCACTCCAAACCTTTGATAAGTACACATACTACTGCACGTGCCAGCTTTCTGAATGAGAGGTGGAGGTGGAGTTCCACCATTGTTGTTACTGGGTGTTCACACACCCACATCTGATTGTCTCTGCTCCTCGCCAGCAGTACCAGAATCGACACGCGGAGACGGTGGCCACCTGGGGTTTTCGGGACTTGGCGGCTCCAGTATTCTCCAGGTTCGGTGGCGGAGGAAATCGTGTGGTTCCGGTTCTTCTCAGGACAGACATCCTCTATCCTCGAGCCTGCCCACACGTCACCTTTGTTAATTGACTATTGTACACATGCTGTAATCTGCTGTGTTTGGTTGTGCTTTTCACAACAGTAAAGTGTTCATATTTGACTCTTTCATTGTCCGTTCATTTACGCCCCCTGTTGTGGGTCCGTGTCACTACACTTTCACAACAGAGCCTTCAGCTTTCAGGCTCCTCTCCTGTGGAACCAGCTCCCAATTCAGATCAGGGAGACAGACACCCTCTCTACTTTTAAGATTAGGCTTAAAACTTTCCTTTTTGCTAAAGCTTATAGTTAGGGCTGGATCAGGTGACCCTGAACCATCCCTTAGTTATGCTGCTATAGACTTAGACTGCTGGGGGGTTCCCATGATGCACTGAGTGTTTCTTTCTCTTTTTGCTCTGTATGAACCACTCTGCATTTAATCATTAGTGATCGATCTCTGCTCCCCTCCACAGCATGTCTTTTTCCTGCTTCTCTCCCTCAGCCCCAACCAGTTCCAGCAGAAGACTGCCCCTCCCTGAGCCTGGTTCTGCTGGAGGTTTCTTCCTGTTAAAAGGGAGTTTTTCCTTCCCACTGTCGCCAAGTGCTTGCTCACAGGGGGTCGTTTTGACCGTTGGGGTTTTTCCATAATTATTGTATGGCCTTGCCTTACAATATAAAGCGCCTTGGGGCAACTGTTTGTTGTGATTTGGCGCTATATAAAAAATTGATTTATTGATTGATTTCACTTCAGTTGTGTTCGTCACATTGTATTGGCACCTGTTGTTCCACTTTGCACCTTATTGTCAGTATATTCTCAGGATTTTTTCTACTACATCAGGCATGTAGCTGTATATGTGGATTCTTTTTTTTCCTGCCTCCATTCCAAGAATAATTTAAAAAATAATAATTCTGGGTGTCCAAAGCCAATCTGTAAAACGGCGACAGGCAGATCCTGGCATTCTGTGATATGGCATAAATACAAGCTTGCTGCTTTTCCAGAGTTGATAATGTGAGTACTAATACTGGCAAGAACAAAAGTGTCTGGTTTGTTTTCCACATTAGCTATATTCCTTCTTCTCAAACATTTCCACTCTCCTACTTAATGACTGACTGGTGACAAAACCCAACTGAAAGCTACAAAAAATGGCCGTTTTTTTTGTTTTGTTTTGTTTTGTTTTGTTTTCCACACCACAGTGTCCTGATCTACTGTTCTGATACACTGATGTGACTGTTCTTCTTGCAGTTGTACATCACTGTTGGGGAGGCATTGGTGCATACCACAAAGAAGGGTAGAAACAGTTACCACCCCACTAGCCTAGCCTAGCATAGAATAATGGTAAGGCCACTGCACAAGTGGTTTGTGCACTTGCATCCCAAAGATTGAAAGTCAGTGGTTCAAGGCCACCCGTGTGTCGGGAAGGGCATCTGGTGTAAAACTTGCACTATATCAATATACGGAACTGGGCCAAATGTGGTGGCCCCCAATAAAAATGGGAGAAACCCAAGTATAGCTACTGGGAACTGGGAGCAGCGGTACATGGCAGTGAGAAGGGTGTTTCACAGGACACCCCTGGAATCTGTTGGCCAGCCCATTATTGTAAGCTATAGTGAGCCATCCACCCAGTCGGAAGTGGGACTGAGGAAACCCAACTTTCATTTCAAGTAGCAATGCAGTCTCAGTCCTAAGAGGAGGGACTGTGCCAGAATTGCCTGATCCTGGTACAGACATGGGTCCAAGATTTCTTTCTAGTGCTAATGTGATTGCTTTGATAACATCAATGACATCATGATTAGTTGCACTGACACTAAAGATGAAATGTGTTAACATATCGAGAGCGTCTGAGTTAAGAATCAATCCATTTATCCTGCTTTGAAAAAGGATGATTTTATTAGTCCTCTGATGACAACTTATCGATCACCAGCCTTAAACCTCAAGGTTGTGTTTCGTTTTTAATCTAGTAAGATAACGTGACGTGTGTGCATCCAGGGTAGGATGGGGGGGCAGGTTGTGGAACCTGCTTTGCCCTTCATTGGGCTCAAACTCACAGTCACCAACATGTGAGGCAGGGTTAACAATGAGGCTAAAACCCAAGACCTCCACCGTCTGTTGCTAGAAGTGAGGTTTACTCACTGCACAGCACCATCATTAGATATGCGCTGGTACATCACTCTCCCTGTAGGGCCAACAGTCTCAAATAAGTCTGGACACAATGTTTTTTTTTTTTACTGCTGCACTCCTGCACATCAGCACCGCTTGGAGAAATCTGCATAGACAGTCGTCTGTCTGCTTGACATTACAGATCATTAGTGGGAGCAGGGCTGTGTGGTCCACACACTGTGTACACCTGGTATCAGGTGGACTATAGGTCTTTAGTAGTACTAGGCTGGGAGACAACTTAGAAACCAATGGCCTGGTTTGATGAAGCCGTACTAAAGGTTTTTGGGCTAAATCTAGTCTAAGACTCACTGGACCAGTGGTTAAAATTAACACAAGATAAAAAAAAAAAAAGATAACTGTGCTATGAGCAGCTTTAAGGTTCCAGATTAGAGAGGCTTTGACTGAGGAAAGTCCTAGACTGAGGTTTTACAAACTAGTTGTGCAAGTAGCCTGAATTTTCTTGTCCTTTGTGCACGCTTGATAGTACAGAAAAACGACTTTTATCAGTGCATGTTCTGTGGATATGAAACATCTCTTCACCTACAATGAGAGGGATGGATGCAAAAAAGGAAAATGTGAGGCTTAAACATGGCAAAAACTCAAAAACCTGCTAAATTGAGGTTTGTTCTGTATTACTGTTAAGATTTTAGTGTGTTCAAACTAAACACATGTAACTAAGGTTGGAGTACTAAGCCTCAGTCTCCAGTCTGTCTCCCTTAGTAATAACACAGAGCCCCGGCATAAAACCTGTGCCATATGGGTCACCATGGCGACCCTGTGCAACTGTGTAAATAACAGCTAGTGGGCGGTGCAACAAACTAACAAAAAACAAGGTACAGAAGAAGAACTAACTAGGTACTTGCATCCTGGTAGCATAGCATAACTTTTTACTTCTGTGTGCTGGAACTCATCTGTGTTATTGAACATCTGATGCAACTCCTCAATAATCCCCATGACTTTGGCCATCGTGCAGCAGAGATGTTGCACAGTTATGAGTTGGCACAAATGCACGTTGGCGTGTCAGAACCGTCTCGTCATAACTGTTCTCTGGATCGATCATAAGCTGTGTAGATGTGCAACATTTAGCTTCTTCACGTGAGCAGCAGGGGTTCCCGCTGCTGGGACATCAGCGCTTCAAAATCACAAACCGTATCATGGCCAACACGATAAAAGACTTTTTGTTTTGACATAGAGTTTACGGGAAAAATGCACTTGAGAATTTTGCAGGAAAGACGACTGTTTGTTTGCTATAACATCACGAATCAGAGACACTTAGCGCCCGTGACATTATGTCCCCCAGTACATTATCACCGTAGTATTATTAAACCAGCACGTTCTCACTCCAAACTTGTTGCATTTTCATGCAAAAGGTTTGAACTGGCTGAACATTACCATGTGGTGATCTGGGACAGAGTGTGGAGATTAAACTCACCCAAACGCAAACAGCTCATAGGCCGCTGTTTATATTAGAGGCGGAATGGCACCGAATCAGCCACACACAGAAAATCAGGCAGCCATATGGTCATGTCTTGGGCTGTATACACTTTTATCTTGTGGGCCATATCCAGCCCCCAGGGTGCCAATTTGAGACCCATGAAATAAATTATGTGGGACAGGAAATGGAGCTAGTTTGTGGCCAGGAATCCTGGGATATCACTGCTGCTCTTCCTGCCTCCAGCACCGCCGGTGGACCTGCAGACCTATTTACAGACAGGCAGCCAGCGCGCGCGCGCACGCACGCGCGCGCGTGTATACACACACACACACACAACAGGCCGACATCACTCCATTTTTTTTCCATCAAGCTCGAGCTGTGTCGGGGGGTCAGTGTTTTAGTTTAGTTTGTTTTTTTTTTTGTTTTTTTATTCATTTGAAGAAGCGTCGTCCTGCACGCGCTGGAGGCGCGCACCGCCGCGCGCACCGTCGCCGCTCTGCCTCTCATGTTGGGCTGGGACCGCTGTGGATGTGGGTGAAGGACGGGGGATTACGCACGTCTTACGCACGTCAGACCGTCCTGTGTGTGCTCGTGCGCGTACCCCCTCTTTGCCATGCCATATCTAATAAATGAATCAAATCATCACCACTGACACATCACGCACGCCGTTATATGCGCTGGAATCACGCGCGGGTTGCGCACGGACGATGACGAGCGCACGCCGCCGGATTTGGGGCATGTTGCGCGGAGCTCGGTGCGGGATGATGCCGGATGAAAAAGGTGCTGGCGCGGATGACGCGCGCTGTAGTGCTGAAGGCTGCTTACCTTGGCGCTGCAGAAACAGTCTTTTCTCTCTCTGTCCTGCTTCTTTCTTTCTTTTTTTCTTTCTCTCCTCTGTTTTCGTCGGATGCGGCGCTCGTCACGGGGCCGTCCGCCTCGGTCGTCTCCCTGCCTCCCTCTCCTCTCCGGATGGCGGGCTGAGACGGAGAAACCAACAGTATGATCGCTCTCCCCTCCCCTCTTTTCCCCTCTCGTTTATAGTGTTCCTCTCTTATATTTTTCCTGCTATCTGTTTCCCCTCCCTCCCTCCCTCCCTCTCCCTCTCTCTCTCTCCCTCTCTCTCTCTCTCTCTCTCTCTCTGTGCTCTGAATACTAATACTCTGTCTCTCCTCTCTCTGTCTGTCTGCCCGGCCTGTGCTAAAGACGTACTGATGGATGAGGGGCGAGGAAAGTGAGAGAGGGATGGAGGGGTGCAGTGGTTTGTGTGGCTGTGCATGAGGTCTGGGCTGAGGTGAGGAGGGCAGTTTCACTCTCCACCCTGAGGGTACTCTGTGCTAACATGGGGCCCTGGATCTGATTTGGTCTTATTAGACCTGTGATTGGATAATAATACTTGCTGGGGCCCCTGGAGGTGATGGGTGGGGGTTCAGGATGACACCATAAAGCATTGCTCTTTTTATGGTGTCATCCTGATGATGAGAGGAGGAGGTGGGAGAGTGTGGGAGGAGGTGTTGTTGAGAGAGTGAAGAGGGCCACTGTTGTTGAGCTGTGAGCCTAAAACAGCAGCAAGGCTCTTATGGCTGAATGTGTGCATGTGAACGCCACGGACACCCTGAATCCAGGTGCGTCAGAGATCTACAGGAGCCGCGATGTTGCTAAAACGAGGCGCACGCTTATGAGAGTCATAACTAGACTATGGTGATCCTGAAGACCGCTTTCAACAGATGGAAACAGCATAAGTGTTGCTGTGTTTTATGGTGTCAGTTGGTTTTAAAGTGGTGTCCCTCAGGGTGCTGTTTTGGGCTCTTTGACTTTTTTTAAATGAGGGAAGTGCACAGTTGATGCCATTGTTAGTTGGCTATGTACCACAGGCTTTTAAGGTGGCAGTAATTAAACCATTACTTAAAAAGCCATCACTTGACCCAGCTATCTTAGCTAATTATAGGCCAATCTCCAACCTTCCTTTTCTCTCAAAAATTCTTGAAAGGGTAGTTGTAAAACAGCTAACTGATCATCTGCAGAGGAATGGTCTATTTGAAGAGTTTCAGTCAGGTTTTAGAATTCAACATAGTACAGAAACAGCATTAGTGAAGGTTACAAATGATCTTCTTATGGCCTCGGACAGTGGACTCATCTCTGTGCTTGTTCTGTTAGACCTCAGTGCTGCTTTTGATACTGTTGACCATAAAACTTTATTACAGAGATTAGAGCATGCCATAGGTATTAAAGGCACTGCGCTGCAGTGGTTTGAATCATATTTATCTAATAGATTACAATTTGTTCATGTAAATGGGGAATCTTCTTCACAGACTAAGGTTAATTATGGAGTTCCACAAGGTTCTGTGCTAGGACCAATTTTATTCACTTTATACATGCTTCCCTTAGGCAGTATTATTAGACGGTATTGCTTAAATTTTCATTGTTACGCAGATGATACCCAGCTTTATCTATCCATGAAGCCAGAGGACACACACCAATTAGCTAAAGTGCAGGATTGTCTTACAGACATAAAGACATGGATGACCTCTAATTTCCTGCTTTTAAACTCAGATAAAACTGAAGTTATTGTACTTGGCCCCACAAATCTTAGAAACATGGTGTCTAACCAGATCCTTACTCTGGATGGCATTACCCTGACCTCTAGTAATACTGTGAGAAATCTTGGAGTCATTTTTGATCAGGATATGTCATTCAAAGCGCATATTAAACAAATATGTAGGACTGCTTTTTTGCATTTACGCAATATCTATAAAATTAGAAAGGTCTTGTCTCAGAGTGATGCTGAAAAACTAATTCATGCATTTATTTCCTCTAGGCTGGACTATTGTAATTCATTATTATCAGGTTGTCCTAAAAGTTCCCTGAAAAGCCTTCAGTTAATTCAAAATGCTGCAGCTAGAGTACTGACGGGGACTAGAAGGAGAGAGCATATCTCACCCATATTGGCCTCTCTTCATTGGCTTCCTGTTAATTCTAGAATAGAATTTAAAATTCTTCTTCTTACTTATAAGGTTTTGAATAATCAGGTCCCATCTTATCTTAGGGACCTCGTAGTACCATATCACCCCAATAGAGCACTTCGCTCTCAGACTGCAGGCTTACTTGTAGTTCCTAGGGTTTGTAAGAGTAGAATGGGAGGCAGAGCCTTCAGCTTTCAGGCTCCTCTCCTGTGGAACCAGCTCCCAATTCAGATCAGGCAGACAGACACCCTCTCTACTTTTAAGATTAGGCTTAAAACTTTCCTTCTTGCTAAAGCTTAAAGTTAGGGCTGGATCAGGTGACCCTGAACCATCCCTTAGTTATGCTGCTATAGACGTAGACTGCTGGGGGGTTCCCATGATGCACTGTTTCTTTCTCTTTTTGCTCTGTATGCACCACTCTGCATTTAATCATTAGTGATCGATCTCTGCTCCCCTCCACAGCATGTCTTTTTCTTGGTTCTTTCCCTCAGCCCCAACCAGTCCCAGCAGAAGACTGCCCCTCCCTGAGCCTGGTTCTGCTGGAGGTTTCTTCCTGTTAAAAGGGAGTTTTTCCTTCCCACTGTAGCCAAGTGCTTGCTCACAGGGGGTCGTTTTGACCGTTGGGGTTTTACATCATTATTGTATGGCCTTGCCTTACAATATAAAGCGCCTTGGGGCAACTGTTTGTTGTGATTTGGCGCTATATAAAAAATTGATTGATTGATTGATTGATCATCATTGAATTTGTACATCTGAATAAGTGGAACCTCCAGTGGTGGAAACAAGCAGCATTTTTAAAGTGGTGTCCCTAAGGCCATTTTTTTTGGGGGGGGGGGGGGGGGGGGTTACCTGACTTTTTCTAAATGAGCAACAGTTGATGCAATGGAGTCTCACGGCAGTTCATGGCAGCATTGCGAAAAGTACATTAATCTATGGGTTTGTGATGGGGGCACGAAAATGGGGTGCTTTTCGTAACGAGGGAACAAATTAATTTTGTGACGGGGGCATGAAATGTGGGATGACGATGGGGGGGGATCTGGGGAGTTATGGGTGGAGCTAGGAGAAGGGGAGGATTATAAATAGCAAAAAAAAAAAAACTGTCATGAGACTGGGCTGGTTGATGACATCACTGAATTTGTACATCTGGTCAAGTGATTATGGAATCTCCTGTCACGT
Organism: Thalassophryne amazonica; assembly: GCF_902500255.1. NCBI lineage: Eukaryota > Metazoa > Chordata > Actinopteri > Batrachoidiformes > Batrachoididae > Thalassophryne > Thalassophryne amazonica. Next base: position 1,338,500 of record NC_047118.1, on the reverse strand, counting down.
AAGCAGCTGGGCGGGGCATGATTGTTTTAGTGGTTGAGTGACAGAATATGGAGCAAATACATAAAAATACATTTTTAACATGATGGGAGCTCAGAGTGAAGGGACTGACCTCACTGCCTCTAAATCTAAGAGCTTACTTCACCTCTACTCTTGATTCAGTAATAGACTCGCCTTCTACAGCAAATACTCTCAGGATATTGCATATTTAAATTTCTTTATGCTGTTATTCTACAAAAGCAGTTCTTCTCCATAATAAAATTTGTAACATTATTTCCTTTCATGACACAACATAAACAAAATTCTACAACATGATAGAAAAAATAAATGGTAAATGGACTGCATTTATATCACGCTTTTCCATCTGCATCAGACGCTCAAAGCGCTTTACAATTATGCTTCACATTCACCCCGATGTCAGGGTGCTGCCATACAAGGCGCTCACTACACACCGGGAGCAATAGAGGATTAAAGCCCTTGCCCAAGGGCCCTGAATGATTTTCCAGTCAGGCAGGGATTTGAACCCATGATCTTCTGGACTCAAGCCCAACACCTTAACCACTAGACCATCACCTCCCCTAAAGCCAAAATAAAGGGTTGTATGAGGATGGGAATGAATTCCAACAGCTGTTCCCAAACGTTTGGCCAGTGCTCCCCCTGTGGGCCATGAAGGTACTACAGGTAGGCTGAGAGTGGTCATTAAAAAATAAATTAGCGTTTCATTTTCAGTTTGACATAACCATATACGCACAAAAACAATATTTGTTTTCAAGGCACAAATAAATAATCAAAAAATTACTTTGTAGTTACTTTTTTAGTTGCTTTATGCAGTTACTTTATTAGAATCTGCTGAAAACTTGCAACTAATAAGTAATGTAACTAATAAGGTAACTAGTAATCTAAGTTGGTTACTCTTAAGATTGAGCAATCAGCAAAGTAACTAATCTTAAAAATAAGTAAAAAAAAAACTAATCTTAAAAGTAACTAAATCTTAAAAATAACCAAGTTAGATTATGAGTTACTTCATTAGCAGCTGCTGACAAGTTGTCTGCAGCTGCTAATGAAGTAACTGTATAAAGTAACTGTAAAATCTAAATGTACTATAAAGTAACTAATGAAGTAACTGTATAAAGTAACTGTAAAATCTAAATGTACTATAAAGTAACTAATGAAGTAACTGTATAAAGTAACTGTAAAATCTAAATGTACTATAAAGTAACTAATGAAGTAACTGTATAAAGTAACTGTAAAATATAAATGTATAAAGTGACTAATGAAGTAACTGTATAAAGTAACTGTAAAATCTAAATGTACTATAAAGTAACTAATGAAGTAACTGTATAAAGTAACTGTAAAATCTAAATGTACTATAAAGTAACTAATGAAGTAACTGTATAAAGTAACTGTAAAATATAAATGTATAAAGTAACTAATGAAGTAACTGTATAAAGTAACTGTAAAATATAAATGTATAAAGTAACTAATGAAGTAACTGTATAAAGTAACTGTAAAATCTAAATGTACTATAAAGTAACTAATGAAGTAACTGTATAAAGTAACTGTAAAATATAAATGTATAAAGTAACTAATGAAGTAACTGTATAAAGTAACTGTAAAATATAAATGTACTATAAAGTAACTAATGAAGTAACTGTATAAAGTAACTGTAAAATTAAATGTATAAAGTAACTATTGAAGTAACTGTATAAAGTAACTGTAAAATTAAATGTATAAAGTAACTAATGAAGTAACTGTATAAAGTAACTGTAAAATCTAAATGTACTATAAAGTAACTAATGAAGTAACTGTATAAAGTAACTGTAAAATATAAATGTATAAAGTAACTAATGAAGTAACTGTATAAAGTAACTGTAAAATATAAATGTATAAAGTGACTAATGAAGTAACTGTATAAAGTAACTGTAAAATCTAAATGTACTATAAAGTAACTAATGAAGTAACTGTATAAAGTAACTGTAAAATTAAATGTATAAAGTAACTATTGAAGTAACTGTATAAAGTAACTGTAAAATATAAATGTATAAAGTAACTAATGAAGTAACTTTCCAAAGTGCCCTTTAGACGAACTGCCACAGGACAAATCATCATCTCTGTGAAGGGTTGAACAAACTGGAACAGCCTTCCAACAACTACAAGAAACAGTTCCACCCTGGTTGCTTTTAAAAATGAGCTTAAAAAATGGCTCAAAAACAATGAAACCTGTCAGCACAGGTGAGATGTATTGTATAGAATTTAATGTTTTGTATTTGTTGTAATTATTGTTTGTTGTTGTGTGTCTGAGGACTACAGATGGAAAGTAGCTTTTAGCTAAATCTGGCATGAAAATGCACCAGGTGTTCATTAATGTGCCTTGTCCTCATCAAATAAACAATAAAGAAAAAGAAAGTTACTTTGACAACAATAGAGATCTCAAAGTAAGGTCACATTTTCAGGAGAAAGAAAGACCAAAGATCAGGTTGGCTTCAGCCATCTCAACCTCCACCTGACAGTAGGAGCTTCATCAGATGTGTAAAATGGTGCTCCAGATGTGCTCTTGAGGTTTAAAGATTTGAAAATATTTCCACTGGACTTACTGTTGACACTGTGCCAACGTCAGTAGTTACATAGCCAGAATCATCTGTGTGCCACTCAAGACATTCAGTGCATATGGGCGTGCTGCCACAATAAATTAAAACAGTGAACAGCTTCTGATTCTCCTTCTCTCTCTGATGGATAACTCGCCGCTGTCTCCGCCGCCTTTATGTTTTTACTTCATTTCTTATTTCACGACTGAATGCGTCATGATGTTTAGCGACCTTTGTAAGGTTCAACAAGAATCATGGAATTTATTCATTTTGAGATGCAAATAAATTTCTCCAAAGGTGAGTTGTCAAGTCACTTTTGTAATAAAATGAGGCATTAATCATCTGCAGACTGTGTCCAAGCAGCACAAGCTGGACCACAAACATCCAGGCTTTGTTGAAGACATTTACATGAAAATTCTACATGCACTTGTCAGAATGAGTTGTACAACCAAGGCCAGTGTGTGCAAATTTCCACTGAAATTTATCTCTTTGGGGGTGAAGGAAATAAATGTGCATTCAAGGTGAATAATTCTGATGAACATTTTGTGATTTGAATTCAAGATTAACTGTGTGATCTCATTTTTCTTCCAAACAGTGCAGCAGATAAATTAATATGAAGTCCAGCACTGGGGAGAGTTTTATTTCGTTTGTTGTTGTTTTTGCCTTATTTGCTGGACTTTTGAGTTCTGCCTCTCCAGTGGTTGCCATGGCAACCCCCAAAGCACCTGATTCTTGTTTAGTCTGACATCACCTGCAATAAGTGCAGCTGGGGTGTGACGCACAATGTGGCCAATAAAAGATGGTGGAGTTTGGCAGAAGAGGGCGGCGGCATCCTGAGCAGGGCGGCGTGGAGAGCAGAGTACAGGAGGAGAGGCCGGGGGAATCAGGAATCACACTGACACAGACACCACCGGGGCCAGCTGGATCACTGTCCAGGAGGAGGATCACATGCAGCGGCAGGGGGGACCTGCTGCACCTGTGAGTATCTCTGGCGGTGCTTGGAACGGTGGAACAGACAGCCTTTGGCGATTGAAGTGGTCCAGTGTTGGTGACATCGTGTTGGCTTTGCCTTTATGTTCACCAGGAGAAGATTATGATGCACGCTGGATGTCAACAGGACCCTCCCTAAATAAACCAACGTCTCAAAGACGCCCACGGACTGACCTAGCCCGACAACCGGCCCTGAGTTGGGCCAGATACTGGCCTCTCTCTCCTAGCCTGGTGATTGGTTGGCGGCCGATACGCTGACGTCAGCCTCACTTTGATGGGGTGCGAGCACTGCTCTCCTATTGGTTGTTTAGGAGTGGGAAATCTCACTCCAAAATGGAGGCCAGCATCCAGCCCAATTCATCGCCGGGCCAGTTGTCAGGCTACAACTCACCGGACACAGAACCACTGGCGTGGTTATCATTCTAGTTGGAGACCGCTCATTTTTAACCAGTGTTTTGATCTTTTTAAATACTCTAAATTATTTGTAAATAAACTGTTAAACTCTTAATGAGTGGTTGCCTTGTTTGGTTGCTCCAGCTCTTCTTTCCAGTATCAGCTTAAATCAGCCACTTCATTCATCAAAATTACAATATACTTTACTCATTCCCCTCATTACATATGTCTGGCGTTGTCGGCAGGATTTCATTTTCCTGAGAGCTGGTGTCTCCAAACAAGAGCAAATACAATGATGCCAGTGTATCCTGGTGCACCTTGGCTACCACCATTTAAAGGGCCAGATGGTGAGTTAAATTCTAGTGACTGGAAAGAACAAATTAAAGGTCTTTTGGGCTCTCAGGATTTAACAGAGGCAAGTAAAGTAAGTATTGTGTTGGCAGTACTAACTGCGGAGGCTAAATGTCAAACTGCAGTTTTAGATAAAGATGAAAAAGACCTAACTACAAAAACTTTTGCTTATTTAGATTCACTTTATGATGAATGGACCCCTGTCCCTAATTTGAGGTCTAGATTTTTTGGCTGTACACAAAGAGTAGATGAGCCTGTACAATCTTTTATTTTAAGCCTGTGTGAATTGTACAGTAAGTTGCAACATCTAGACCCTGATAGTGCCCGCTCTGAAAATGCTTTGCAAGACCAATTGTTGCTTGGACTCTGAGAAGGGCCTTTGGCCCAGGCCCTAAAGGTCTATGCTCACCGCAACCACGAATTGGATTTTGCTGATTTGTGCCAGGAAGCCCTCCAGTTTGACTCAGAATATGGCTGTGCCCAACCAGAGGTAACCTGTTCACTGATTAACAAACAGTACGGCTCTCCTAAATTGTGAGATCATGGTGGACGTTAAAGAGCAAGTTAAGGGGTTGACACAGGAGTCTGGAGCTCAAACCACTGTTGCAGTCAGCCTCACCTCAACCCAGGTCTCCCAGCCCAATGTGGAACCAGCGGTATACACCTAGGCGCTCCGGTGACCAGGACGAACAGGGTAGGCCTATTTGTCACCACTGTAGCGGGCCACATTGCCAGGTATTGTAGAAGTGCCGGTACACCTGAGCTGGCTTTAAACTAGCAGACCCTGCCGCTGAGGTCCAAGTAGCGGGGTTTGTTAACACACCACCACCAACCAGGGCCTCTGACACTTTTTTTTGGCCAATGTCCTACCATAGAGTTGACCATTGAGGGAGTTCAAATGAGTGATCTTTTGGACATGGGTTCCCAAGTTACATTAATGGTGGAGAGCCTGTTTAATACACATTTTACACAAGCTAATGTAACGGAGGCCAGCAGGTGTTGCTGTGCAGATGTAGTTAGTAAACCTCACTCCCAACAGCTCAAAAGGATTCTCTGGTCACAAGGCCAGAGCCCTGGGTTTTAGCCTTCTGGTTAGAGAGTCTGACTCCCATGCCGGAGCTCGTGAGTTCGCATCCCGAGGGGAGTGAATGGGTGGAGTCATAACAACACAACGCAGAGTGCAGCCGTTACACTAAGCTTGGCCAGGCCCCTACTTGGTTCCGATTAAGGGCTGTTTATGGTTTAAAAATACCCTATACATGCCTGTATATAGAGGGGGTTCGGGGGGTTCAACCCCCCCCCCCCCCCCCCCCCCGAGAATTCTGCTAATTTTTTTCTGCTGATTTTTTTCTGATCTGGATATCAACGTTATGTATTTTCTTTTCATTGATAATAAGCAACAAGCACTAACTGTTACACAGCTATTATCACACACCCTCAAGTTTCAATTTCCTCTGCCAGAGTAATCCCTTAAGTGATGAAAGGGGAAACTGCTAGATAAACTTTTCCCATGGGGGTTGAGAATTTTTGCTCCCTGGTCCCTATCCTCCTCTGATATCAAACAGATTAGTAAGCTTGCAAATACCCATGTAGACACACAATTACACTTGTCTGGTTTGTAAAAACATGTTTGTATGTATAAGATGAGAAATAAAGGGAGCTTCTTCTTCCTGTTGCAAATACTGTAAAGGGGCAAATATTCGCATGGGATTTATTATGTGAATTTCGCGAGTTAAACAAGGTCGCCAAATTAAATACCGCTATTTTAATACATAACGTACATATACGTACATATTCATAATGTAAACGCGAATATTAATACCGTTAAATACGAGGTCTGTTAGAAAACTATCCGACCTTTTTATTTTTTGCAAAAACTATATGGATTTGGATCATGTGCCCTTGCATCAGCCAAGCTTGAACCTTCGTGCGCATGCGTGAGTTTTTTCACGCCTGTCATTTGTGTCATTCGCAACTGACAGGCAGGTATAAAGTTTGCATTAATGTTATCTTGGTTCTTCCTGGGTGGTTCTTATGGCAACTGATCCAATCCCAAGCAAGGACTATTTGTATATAAAAATGTATTTCCTAAAATGATACATTTTGGGTTTCAAATGAAATTTATGTAGCTTTTTACTCCTTGAAATCCTCAAAAAGCTTCTGCTTCGGGGGGCTTCGCCCCCCTGAGCCCCCCCACGAGGGCGTTGCCCCTCGACCCCACCGGGGGCCCTGCAGCCCACTGAACCCCCAACTCAAGGATTTGAACCCCCCTTTCACATTCCTATATACGGCCCTGCTATATCAGTTACACCATACTAGACAAAGAGATTGAGGGTATTAAGATTCCAGCTTGGGGAGTGGTAATCATCGAAGATGAGAAGTGTACAAATCCCTTAATTGTCGGAATGAATGTCATTGTGGCTTCTTGGGATACTCTTTTTAAATGTTCTAGGGAGTCTGCCCTCCCATAGGCATTTAAAAAGCAGAAGGCCTAGAGGGATGTATTTGCTGCCTGCCGCCATGTTGAGGGTGTCTCTGCAGAGGATGGTTTAGTGAGGTATGTGAGGCTGGCCTCCAAATATAACATCTCTGTCCCACCAAAATGTGAGTTAATGGTGTGGGGCCATACAAAAATGGGCCCAATTGGAACAGATTATTGTACCGTGATGGAGGCTATGCCAGGTGCTAGTGTCAGTGGTGTTGTGGCAAAGGCTCTGGTAGAGGTTAGGAAAGGGAGAGTCCCAATTAGTGTGTGTGTAATCCACATCCATACAGCGTTTCTATAGGACATTTTCACCAGTTGGGTCCTCTCTATTGTACTGAGAGTTCTGGTGTGCACAGCTCCAATGACCTAACCCTGTCTATTGTGGAGGATAGTGTTGTTCAGGTCACGCTGGTGGATGTCATTGCTGTTAGTCCAGAGCTTCCCTCAGCGGTCAGTGCACTGGGAAATCGATCTGATCTGTCTGAACAACAGCAAAAAGAGCTACAGCCCCTGTTACAAAAAATGGGAGAAAGTGTTTGCTCAGCACGAGGAGTATTTCAGACGGACAAACTTGGTGCAGCATAGGATCCCTACGGGAGAAGCTGCCCCTATCCTAGAGAGCTACCAGCCGATTCTACCCATGTGATACAAAGAGGTGAAGACCCTCCTGTCAGGTATGATCGATAAGGGAGTCATAAGGGAAAGCTGCAGTCCTTGTGTGTAAAAAAGGATGGTAGCTGGCACTTTTGTGTGGATTATAGAAAATTAAACACAGTTCCAGACAAAGACTCATTTCCATTACCTAGCATTGAAGAGACACTGACCAGTCTTACCAAGTCAGAGTGGTTCTCGACCCTGGACCTTGCCAGTGGCTGCTGGCAGGTTGGAATGTATCTCGATTACCAAGAAAGGCCTGCTTTTACTACCTCGCTGGGCCTATACGAGTTTGAACGAATGCGTCCGCAACCTTCCAGCTGCTAGTGCAGCAGTGTTTAAATGGACAGATTGTGGAGTCACTACTGGTGTATTTGGATGACATCATTATATACTCCGCTAATTTTTCTTCCCATCTCCAGCATCTTGACCAGGTGTTTGAACGGCTTTGATGTCATGGCCTGAAATCGCGCACAGACAAGTGTAAGGTTCTGCAGAGAGAGGTAACATTCCTGGAACATGTGGTGGATCAAACGGTGTGAGACCTGACCCAGGGAAAATCCACATAGTCCTGGATTGGCCTGTTCCAACCATCATTAAGCAGCTTAGAGCATTCCTAGGTTTAGCTGAATATTACAGACAGTTTGTTGCTGGATTTGCCAAAGTAGCCCAGCCCCTGAACAGACTCTTAACTGATATCCCTGTTAACAAAAGGTCACAGTCCAAGAAAGCAATCTGGACCGCAGAGTGCCAAGCCTCCTTTGATGCCCTAACGCAGGCTTCCGTCCTTGCATATGGCCATTATGACAAACTTATTGTGTATACAGATGCTAGCAACAAGAGACTCGGTGCTGTTTTGTCTCAGGCTCAGAACGGTCATGAATGTGTTATAGCACATGCTAGGAGGAGCTTGCACCCAACCAAACAGAATGATGCTAATGACAGCTCATTTAAACTTGAACTGTTGGCACTTAAATAGGCTGTGACCAAAAAAAGGAGCAGAATTTACCATCGACACAGATAATAACCCTCTGGCCCATCTGCAGAGAGTGCACCTTGGAGCAGTGGAGCAACACTGGGTGGCACAGCTAGCCTCATTCAACTACACCATGAAATACCACTCAGGTAAAGCTAACATCAATGCTGAGGCTCCGTCTAGATTTCCTGTTCCACCAAAAAAAGGCCACAGCACCAGTAGAGGAGTCTGATCAAAGACCAGTGACTATAGCAGCTGTCGAAGTAACACCTGAGGATGGGTGGATGGAGGCCCAAAATTTGGATTCAGACATCCAGGCCGTGAAGGGCCATGTTGTTAAGGGGAGTTTCCCAACCCACTCTCATTACCTGGTACTCCCCGGCCAAACCCAAAAACTACGCCGGCAATGGAAAAGGCTGATGGCGAGAGAAGACTTATTATACCAAACTTTTATTGACAGATGGAGCCACGAGGAACACCATCATGTTGTGTGTCCGAGTTCCATTGTGAGGAGGTCTGGCAGAAGACTCACAAGGCTGGGGCCCACTCCAGCGTGGACAAGACTCTAGCCCGGCTTTGCCAAACGATCTACTGGCCTGACATGGAGAGGGAGGTACGGGCATTCCACGAGAAGTGTGTTACTTGCAGCCACCAAACGAGAGTTGAACCTAGAGCCCTGCTTAATCTGATCAAGGCCACCTATCTACTCAAGATTATTTGGTTGGACTTTTTAACTCCAGGCCAACCGACGAACACGTACCAAAACATTTTAGTTGCCACCGACCACTTTACTCGTTTTGTGTGGGCAGGACCCACTTTAGATCAATCAAACGACAGTAAAAATGCTCTGGAAGCACATAATACAGCAATTTGGTTGTCCTGCACGTTTCCACCCTCCCCAAATAAACACCCACGGACTGACCTGACTCGCGGAGGCTTCGTTTGGGCCCAGAACACTCACTCTCCACCCACTGGGGTGGTTATCATTTTAGTTAGAGACCACTCATGTTTAACCTGTGTTTTTATCTTTTTAAATACTTTAAGTTATTTGTAAATAAATTGTTGACCTGTTAATGAGTGGTTGTTCCAGCTCGCTCCTTTCCAGTATCAGCTTAAATCACCCACTTCACTCATCAAATCCACTTTTTTCAAAAATTACAATATACTGCTCTTTTTTTTTTTTTTTTTTTTTTTTTTTTTTGGATATAAGCAACAAATTTGGCACAATGGCCCTATTTGATCTGCTTTATATATATATATATATATATATATATATATATATATATATATATATATATATATATATATATATATATATATATATATATGATACTATATTTGTGTGTTACTGCTGCAAATAAGTATTTGAAACCTACCAACCAGCAAGAATTCTGGCTCACACAGACCTGTTAATTTTTCTTCAAGAAGCCCTCTTATTCTGCACTCTTTACCTGTCTAAGGAGACCAGGGACAAAACTGTAGACCTGCACAAGGCTGGGATGGACTACAGGACAACAGGCAAGCAGCTTGGTAGAAGACAAAAACTGTTACGATTATTTATTAGAAAATGGAAGAAACACAAGATGACTGTCAATCTCCCTCGGTCTGGGATTCCATGCAAGATCTCACTTTGTGGGGTAAGGATGATTCTGAGAAAGCTCAGAACTACACAGGAGAACCTGGTCAATGACCTGAAGAGAGCTGGGACCACAGTCACAAAGATTACATTAGTAACATATGATGCTGTCATGGTTTAAAATCCTGCAGGGCAGCAAGGTCCCCCTGCTCAAGCCAGCACATGTCCAGGCCCATTTGAAGTTGACCAGTGACCATCTGGATGATCCAGAGGAGGCATGGGAGAAGGTCATGTGGTCAGATGAGACCAGAATAGAGCCTTTTGGAATCAACTCCACTTACTATGTTTAGAGGATGAGAACAACCCCAAGAAAACCATCCCAACCGTGAAGCATGGGGATGGAAACATCATACTCTGGGGGTGCTCTTCTGCAAAGGGGACAGGACGACTGCACCATATTGAAGGGAGGATGGATGTGGTCATGTATTACGAGATTTTGGCAAACAACCTCCTTCCCTCAGTAATAGCATTGAAGATGGGTCATGGCTGGGTCTTCAGCATGACAATGACCCCAAACACACAGCCAGGGCAACTAAGGAGGGGCTCCATAAGAAGCATTTCAAGGTCCTGGAGTGGCCTGGCCAGTCTCCAGACCTGAACTCAATAGAAAATCTTTGGAGGGAGCTAAAACTCCAAACCTGAAAGATCTAGAGAAGATCTGTATGGAGGAGTGGACCAAAATCCCTGCTGCAGTGTGTGAAATCCTGGTGAAAAACTACAGGAAACATTTGACCTCTGTAATTGCAAACAAAGGCTACTGTACCAAATATTAACATTGATTTTCACAGGTGTTCAAATACTTATTTGCAGCAGTAACATACAAATAAATTATTAAAAAAATCATACATTGTGATTTCCGGAATTTTTTTTAGATTATGTCTCTCACAGTGGACATGCACCTAAGATGAAAATTTCAGACCCCTCCATGATTTCAAAGTGGGAGAACTTGCAAAATCGCAGGATGTTCAAATACTTATTTTCCTCACTGTGTATATATATATATATGTTGGCAGTTTCCTCGCTTGCGAGGATAGTGGGAAGGCCTTTTTTTTTTCTTTTTTTTTTAGTTTATTTTCTACAAGCCCTCTGGTGGCTGAAAAGTCCGATGCAGGACGCACAAGACCTGTTACACTTGGGGCAAATGAACACTTGAGTAGGCTGGGCTTGTGCTGCTGCCCGCTCTTTCTGTCTTTGATGCTTCTGGCGTGAGGCCTCACTTCTTTCTGCCTCAAACTTCAGGCTGGTGGATTTGATGCTGGAACGCCAGCTGAGTCTATCTGTAGCTAGATGCTGCCATGACTGATGCTGAATGCCTGCAAGGGAGAGCTGTTTCTTCAGCTGGTCCTTATAGTACTTTTTGGGGGCCCCTTGGTTTTGTCTCCCTTCCTTCAGCTCGCCAAAGAGAATTAATTTCGGCATGCATGTATCATCCATCCTGGCTATGTGACCTGCCCAACAAAGCTGTTGTTTGAGTATAATAGACTCCATGCTGGGCAATTTGGCTCTGGTAAGGATGTCCTCATTTGAGACGTAGTCCTGCCACTTGATCCCGAAGATGTTTCGGAGACAACGCTGATGAAAGCGTTCCAGTAATCTGATATGCTGGTGATACAGAACCCAGGTTTCAGCTCCATACAGGAGGGTAGGGACCACAATGGCTCTGTAGACCTGCACTTTTGTGGAAAGGCGCAGTGCATGATTCTGCCAGACTTTCTTAGAGAGTCGACCAAAAGAACTGCTGGCCTTGGCAAGGCGACTGTCTAGGTCCTTGGCAACAGATGCGTCGTTTGAGATAACACTACCGAGATACGTGAAGTGCTCTACTGCATTCAGGCTGGTACCCTCGATGTTGATTTGGGGTGGGGTATATGTTGTATGGGGGACCGGTTGATATAGCACTTCTGTCTTTCTCAGGCTGATGGTGAGGCCGAAGGCTCTCGCTGCTTCAGGAAAACAGTTGACAATGTGCTGCAAGGCTTGCTCCGTATGGGCGACGAGGGCGCAGTCATCTGCGAAGAGCAGCTCCATGATTAGCTGTTCTGTGATCTTAATGTGGGACAGAAGGCGCCGCAAGTTAAACAGACTTCTGTTGGTTCTGAAGCGGATATAGATGCCATCTGTCAAGTCTTCTTTGGCCTCACGAAGCATCATGCTGAAGAAGATGGAGAACAGAGTGGGCGCGAGGATGCAACCTTGTTTGACGCCATTTGAGATGGGGAAGCTGCCGGACAGAGTCCCGTTGTACTTCACTTGTCCCATCTGGCCTTCATGCAACTGGCGGATGATGGTGAGGAGCTTTGGAGGGCAGCCAAGGTGTGCAAGAATCTTCCACAAACCATCACGAGTGACCATGTCAAAAGCCTTGGTTAGGTCTATGAAGGCTGCATAAAGGGCCATGTTCTGTTCTCTGCACTTCTCCTGGATCTGTCTCAGGACGAAGATCATGTTGGTGGTTCCCCTGTTGGCCCGAAATCTGCACTGACTCTCTGGAGTATTTTCATGCGCTATGGTAGGGGTAAGCCTGTTGAGCAGCACTTGAGCCAAAATCTTACCTGCTATTGAGAGGAGAGTGATGCCCTGGTAATTAGAACAGTCGGACTTGATGCCCTTGTTCTTGTACAGGGAGACAATGACCGCATCCCGAAGGTCATGTGGAACCATTCCCTTTTCCCAGCAACTGGAGAAGAGAATCTGAAGCTTGTCGAGGACTGCCTCACCTCCATTTTGGTACACCTCAGCTGGGATGCCATCTATGCCAGGAGACTTCCCTGGATTCAGCTGCGTGGTGGCCTTTCGGATCTCTTCAAGTGTTGGGGGGTCATCAAGTTCCCATTTCACCTCCACCTGGGTGAAATATATATATATATATATATATATATATATATATATATATATATATATATATATTATAGATATATATATATATATATATATATATATGAGGGCTGTCAATAAAGTATAGGTCCTTTTTATTTTTTCAAAAACTATAATGGATTTCATTCATATGTTTTTACGTCAGACATGCTTGAACCCTCGTGCGCATGCATGAGTTTTTCACGCCTGTCGGTGACGTCTTTCACCTGTGAGCACTCCTTGTGGGAGGAGTCGTCCAGCCCCTCGTCGGAATTCTTTGTCTGAGAAGTTGCTGAGAGACTGGCGCTTTGTTTGATCAAAATTTTTTCTAAACCTGTGAGACACATCGAGTGGACACGGTTCGAAAAATTAAGCTGGTTTTCGGTGAAAATTTTAACAGCTGATGAGAGATTTTGAGGTGATACTGTCGCTTTAAGGACTTCCCACGGTGCGAGACGTCGTGCAACGCTCTCAGGGCGCCGTCGTCGCCTGTTTAAAGCTGAAAACCTCCACATTTCAGGCTCTATTGATCCAGGACGTTGTGAGAGAACAGAGAAGTTTCAGAAGAAGTTGGTTTCAGCATTTTATCCGGATATTCCACTGTTAAAGGAGATTTTTTTAATGAAAGTCAACAGTAACACGGGAGGTTGGGCTTGCAGTAGATCAGGAATACATTTCATGTCAAGGATGTGGACAAGGTTAGGCTAGTTATAGGGTGACAGCTAAGGTTTGGAATCCTTGATGGGATAACATTGTAGTAACCTTTAGTTGTCCACCTCTTCCTTCAGAGGTGTGGGGACCTTCCTTCTCTGTAACACAATCTCCATACTGCCACCCATTTCATTTTACAGCAAGTTACTTTAGTTAATACTCTGTGTTCTGTATACTGTGCAGGTCCTGAGGCCCGTTGGTGTCGGTGCTTATCTCCAAAGTCTGTAGCTTCAAGTGAATGAGAGTCTACGGTTTTATGATTGGAAGGGACACCAGTCTACGCAGCTTACTTCCCCAGCCAAGGCCGGTACACATTTATTGCAATTGAGTGGGCTCAGACAATGTAGGTTAAGTGTCTTGCCCAAAGACACAGACAAGTTAGCAGAATTCAAACTCAGGTCTATACATATTGGCAGGCCAACTCCTTAAACACTGAATGTGGTGCCAGATCATTTCTTGCCAGCTGTTTGGCTTTTGTAACAGCATATAACCTTTCACTGTGCAGGTGCCAGGTCGCACTTGAAGTGCCAAGGGGCTTAGTTGGCCTAGGAAACATTAGCAATGGGCAACATGCCAAACTGGAGCTTCTGCAGAAAAGGTCAAGGATTCCTCAGTGGTATGTGCTCTCAATCATAGATATGCCTTCTCACTGAGATGCACTTCATAAACATCAGGCTGAATGAGGTCCCAGAAGTAACACCACCATGACACATCAGTCACAATAAGAATACAATCAACAGCCACACATAATGAACTGAAATCACGCACAGAAATATAATATGAATTAAATAAACATAAAGCACACTCAACACAAAGAAACCATTCTAGTTGAGCTAAATTAAATAATGCAACCACGGAGCCAAACACAGTAATAATAATAAGAACACATCAGTACCTGTGCATTGATTATCGCCCTGTTCAGTGATGAAGTATTTTGGGGATAAGCCTGAAAGGTGATGAACAGCCACTTCTCTAACAACTGTTTGTCCTCGATCATCATCAGCACCGTGGTACATGTTTTTAAAAGCATATTTACACTCTGTGTCACTTCAAATATGCACAAGACTGTTTGAGATGGATGGCAGAAGGGGTGCACTTCTTACCAGTCAATCACGTCGTGCTTTGAATTTGAAACACAAATCATTCTCACCATCCTGTCTCTTTTATTATTATTGTTATTATTATTATTAGAATAAATGCAGTATTAACAATGAAAACACATCCAGGAGTCTTTCGTCCATCGCATTCAATCACTATTACTCTGAGTGCCAGAATCAGCCATCATGACCATCGTTTGGTGGCAAGGAAGATTGTCTCTTGATCGATTCCCAGATGGGATGGTAGATGCGGCGATCACTAGAAAATCTACATCCACGGTCAATCGAGAGAGGCCTTATGTGGCGTTTGTTTAACGTGGGAATGCTGTTGCATGCTCACAAACACAAGGTTCTTGAGAAGATTCTTAGCCTAGTCTGATGGCTGGGGAATCCTAGACGATCGGGTCGGGTGACCAGATGTCCCACTTTGTGTCCCAAATTGAGATGGTTTCCAGCATTGTTACTGACAGTCAGGCTTCAGTTTTGAAATGCATGTTTAAAACAAGCATTTTTAAAACACGCATTATAAAAAAAATGAAGCCTGACTGTCAGTAACAATGCTGGAAACCATCTCAATTTGGGACACAAAGTGGGACATCTGGTCACCCTACTATCGGGGTCTGAGGACCTGCTGCAGCCTTTATCCGCCTTCACAGCCACTGGGTTACAAGCCATCACCTCTGAGGAGTTCTTGTTTCACCACTTAGCCGTTGTATGTTCATCAGGGTTCCCATTGGGCCTTCATGGTTACTGCAGCAGCCAGGGGTCACACAAGGTCCCCACCGTATTTCACCCCAACAGGTGAAATACTAACTGATCCACTAACTGATCCGGGACCGTAGTGTCACAACATTGACGAGTGGTTGAGTTTTGACAAGAAGGACCTTACTATTGAATATTACTAGTGTTCTAGCTTTACGACTGCAGTGCTACACAAAGTGGAATTGATGAGAGGCATATAAAAAAAAAACGGAAAATAAATAAAAATATTAAGGAGCAGTATGGATTGTTTTTTTTTTTTTCCCTGAATGCACTGCAGAGCTGTTTAACTGTCGTCCATATACACTGGATCACACTTGTTATGGGCAGATACTTAAATTTATGTGACTCAGATCAAGACTGTGGTCAAATAAATAAATCAATGAATAAACCTTAATTGGGACCTGAACCTAGATAAGTGGCAGAAAATGAATGAATGAATGAATTGCTCAGGACATCCGTGCTTCATTCATTAGTAGTAGCAAAGCCAGAACACCAATTTACTGATGTAACTCATTGTAGGTGGTAATGAAGGCTGCATCTTCATCACCTGCAGTGATGCTACTAATATGCACTAGTGGAGGATTACCAAAGAGGCTCAACTGCCTGCTGAGACAGTCTAATCAAAAAAATCAATACCCTCGTCCGGTTGGAACAAATGGATTTCTGCAGTGTTGGTTTGCCAAATGTGGGACTGTTCACTCACCAGAAGAAGACTTCTACTATTTAGAAAGCTAAGACAAAGCAGACATGCACCATTATCATTTTAAAAGACATGTCGTTGTCTGTCTTCTCTGTCTTGTTTAGCCAAAGGGGACGGACGGTTAAAGTTACCCATAGCTCCCAATGCCAACAAAATAGAACTTTGGTAGAATTCAACTTCTTCTGCTAAGTAAAATATCCTGTGGCCAAACGGGGTGGTTTGTTGTTTGACTAACAGTTACCGGGACTCCGAACTGACAGACGGCAAATATTAAATGTGGCTGATAAAGGTGCATGTGCAGGAACTCAGGAAAGGGGCATGTCAGCATAATTTAAACATTATCTGATAACAGTGAGTAATGGGTTATCCTCCTAAGACCAGAGCTTTGAATTTGCATGCCTTTTTAATTTCCCCTCGCTATTTGGGATGAGTAGGACCTGATCACGATCAAAACTAAGCATCATCTTCGAACAGGAAGTAGGTTTGGAGAACAATGACGTCCACGTATTGTGAGAATGAGTTCATTTTCCTGGATAACACAATAAATCATCAGTGTGTGTCATTCGGCCCGAACTCGTCATCCTCTCTGACACATCAGCCCTGCCTATGCAGATGTTCCAGTATTTTCTGCCATGTACCGCGGCAGTCCTTGCTGTCGAAAATTTAAAATTTCAAACTTTAGCTATTTACCGCAGTGACCAGGACAAACAGGATGTAGTTTTGTCTTTAACAAAGAGGGAAAAACTGACAGTGAGACCTGGAATGTTTAAGTGCAGGGTGTCACCTGGCTTTAAACACGTAAACGTGATTAATTCATGTGATATTACTGAAAGGAATTAATTTGTAACCTTACAAAAAGTTAACTTTTAAACTGCCATCAAAGCCTGTGCTTCCTGTTTTAATATAACACTGTGCAAAATGATAAAACTCTGTATCTTTCAATTGAGTAAAATATTAACCATGTCATCACCATGGCAGCCAAGAACTGTTTGTCTTGAACCATCACCTGCAGGTGTCTTCTGGCTATCCAGTCTGAACTGTGGAAAGCATCAAAACGGGTTTGTTGTTGTTAATTCTTCCCCCAGTTCTTTCTGTAATACTGCCCCTTACAAAAGTACAAACTCAAACTATTCCTCACTTTTAAATTTAATCAAAGTCACAGCAAAAATAATCAGGCCTGGGCCCTGCAAGAACGTCTCTTACAGACAAACTAAAAGTATAACCCTAAATAAAATAACTGCCTTAATACCAAAACAAGTACAGAAAACAAATAAAGAAAACCATAATTGAACACAAATATGTCTAACACTGCCAAAAGTACTTCATAACACATACCTTCCCATCACCCCTTAAGCTTCTCTTCCTTTTTATTTCATTGGGAGTTTCTGTGGTGCTTTGGTGAGCCGGCTCTTCATTACTTATCCCATCAGGTACACCTGCTTCTCAAGCATTTGATCCCTCACTCTCATGGTCTTGATCTTCACTGTATACTTTGGTACCAGAATTCAAAGTTGTGGCCAGACATGCAATAACCAAGGTTGTTAAACCCAGTCCTTCTGATTGATGAATCTGTGAACGCAGTGACTTTGCACCTTGAAAGACTTCAAAGTCCCACACATTGCCACCTGCTGAGGCCAGTACAAAGTTCTTCATGCCAAATGGATTGGGATTTATTAGCACATACTGTTGAAATGATTGGACCATTTGTTCATCAACTGACACACACACACTCTGGTTGAGCCTGAAGCAAGCAGCCTTTCTGAATATGAGCCATAAATGGCCTCGTCTTCAAGAAATTCTCACTTTTCCTCATGTCTTCTGAAATGTCACCATCAGTGACTACTTTCAGATGGTTCCTCGGTTTGATTTATATTGCTTATATCAAGGATTCATGAGGCACTGTACTAGAACATCCTAATTTGTGGGTAAGGTAAGACAGTCAAACTGATGCTCCAAAAATCTAACCAGCTGAAGTGTTTAGAGATCTGACACTGTTGGCTGCATTGTTAGAAATGTGTGTTTTTACAGGAAATTCTGGCAACTAATTGCAGTAAATTTACTGTAAAAATGTACACAAGAATTTTACTGCAAATTTAAAACAGTACTCTACAGTATTTAAAGGGTGGGCTACTGTGATTTTTTAAACAGTAAAATGTTGTAATTTATTACTGTATATTTATAGCAACTCAGTTGCCAGTTATAGGACTTTCCTGTAATTTCACATGAAACTGCAACATTGTAATTCATTAGACTGTATACTTTTTGTAAATATTAAAATACTGTCATTTATGTTCTCCCATCTTCAAATCAAATCAATTCAAGTGTATTAATTTATATAGTGCCAACTCACGACAAGGTCGCCTCAAGGCGCTTCACACAACACAACTCGGAAAAACAGAACAAAATGAATTAAAAGATTAAAAACATAATAAAAGAGCAAAACCATAAAAGAGTAAAAAGAATAAAAAACACATAATAACATAATATACTAAAGATGAAACAGGGAAAACAAATGGATCTTTAGTCTTGATTTAAAAGTCTCCACAGAATCCGACTGCCTTATCAAATCAAAATCAAATCAATTTTATTTATATAGCGCCAAATCACAACAAACAGTTGCCCCAAGATGCTTTATATTGTAAGGCAAGGCCATACAATAATTACGGAAAAACCCCAACGGTCAAAACGACCCCCTGTGAGCAAGCACTTGGCGACAGTGGGAAGGAAAAACTCCCTTTTAACAGGAAGAAACCTCCAGCAGAACCAGGCTCAGTGAGGGGCAGTCTTCTGCTGGGACTGAATCAGGAAAAAGACATGCTGTGGAGGGCAGCAGAGATCAATCACTAATGATTAAATGCAGAGTGGTGCATACAGAGCAAAAGAGAAAGAAACACTCAGTGCATCATGGGAACCCCCCAGCAGTCTAAGTCTATAGCTGCATAACTAAGGGATGGTTCAGGGTCACCTGATCCAGCCCTAACTATATTTTTTAATATTTGCTTAATATGCACATTGAAGGACATATCCTGATCAAAAATGACTCCAAGATTTCTCACAGTATTACTAGAGGTCAGGGTAATGCCATCCAGAGTAAGGATCTGGTTAGACACCATGTTTCTAAGATTTGTGGGGCCAAGTACAATAACTTCAGTTTTATCTGAGTTTAAAAGCAGGAAATTAGAGGTCATCCATGTCTTTATGTCTGTAAGACAATCCTGCAGTTTAACTAATTGGTGTGTGTCCTCTGGCTTCATGGATAGATAAAGCTGGGTATCATCTGCGTAACAATGAAAATTTACGCAATGCTGTCTAATAATACTGCCTAAGGGAAACATGTATAAAGTGAATAAAATTGGTCCTAGCACAGAACCTTGTGGAACTCCATAATTAACATTAGTCTGTGAAGAAGATTCCCCATTTACATGAACAAATTGTAATCTATTAGATAAATATGATTCAAACCACCGCAGCACAGTGCCTTTAATACCTATGGCATGCTCTAATCTCTGTAATAAAATTTTATGGTCAACAGACAGAAGGGAGTTTTCAGGGAATACTGTTAAGTCTTCAATTTCCATACCATAAGTCAGAACAAGATCTAAGATATGATTAAAGTGGTGGGTGGACTCATTTACATTTTGAGCAAAGCCAGTCGAGTCTAATAATAGATTAAATGCAGTGTTGAGGCTGTCATTCTCAGCATCTATGTGGATGTTAAAATCACCCACTATAATTATCTTATCTGAGCTAAGCACTAAGTCAGACAAAAGGTCTGAAAATTCACAGTAACAACCAGGTGGACGATAGAGAATAACAAATAAAACTGGTTTTTGGGACTTCCAATTTGGATGGACAAGACTAAGAGTCAAGCTTTCAAATGAATTAAAGCTCTGTCTGGGTTTTTGATTAATTAATAAGCTGGAATGGAAGATTGCTGCTAATCCTCCGCCTCGGCCCGTGCTACGAGCGTTCTGGCAGTTAGTGTGACTCGGGGGTGTTGACTCATTTAAACTAACATATTCATCCTGCTGTAACCAGGTTTCTGTAAGGCAGAATAAATCAATATGTTGATCAATTATTATATCATTTACTAACAGGGACTTAGAAGAGAGAGACCTAATGTTTAATAGACCACATTTAACTGTTTTAGTCTGTGGTGCAGTTGAAGGTGCTATATTATTTTTTCTTTTTGAATTTTTATGCTTAAATAGATTTTTGCTGGTTGTTGGTGGTCTGGGAGCAGGCACCGTCTCTACGGGGATGGGGTAATGAGGGGATGGCAGGGGGAGAGAAGCTGCAGAGAGGTGTGTAAGACTACAACTCTGCTTCCTGGTCCCAACCCTGGATAGTCACGGTTTGGAGGATTTAAGAAAATTGGCCAGATTTCTAGAAATGAGAGCTGCTCCATCCAAAGTGGGATGGATGCCGTCTCTCCTAACAAGACCAGGTTTTCCCCAGAAGCTTTGCCAATTATCTATCTTATGTGCGCAGGGAGATCGTTCCACAGAACAGGGGCACGATAAGAAAAAACTCTGTGACCCGCTGCAGACATTGTATTCACCCTAGGGACACAGAGAAGTCCTGCACCCTGAGAACACACATTCAGAGCCGGTATGTAGGGTTTAATTAGGTCAGCTAGGTAGGGAGGTGTCAGTCTGTGAACAATTTTATAGGTTAGTAACAGAACCTTAAAATTTGATCTCACAGGGACAGGAAGCCAGTGGAGAGATGCCAGAATGGGTGTAATGTTATCAAACTTTTACTCTTGTAATGGTTTTCTTCTTTTTCAAGCGCACACAAAGTTTTAGTTGATTAACACACAACATTGATGTTCATTAACATGCCAATATGAGCTAATGACTACATGTAGCTTTTTCTAAGGGTTTGCTGGCTTATTGTGGCTTTGCAACAATAACAGTCTGTAGAAACTGTTGGTAAATGTCAAGCACAACAATCTCCTCCATAATAATTATAAAAAAAAAAAAAGAATTATAAATGATGATAAAGATTATGAACTAAAAGGTATTATGAAATCATAGAAGTCAAACATAAAGTATAGAATTGATGAAAACATGCTAAAAAATTTGCAAGTAGCTAAACAACTAGTTCCAACACTTCCTCATGAATTCAAATTTAATTCAACACACTACGAGAGAAGCGTTACATTAGTTGCTTATGATTGTTAATTTCACACACTCAAAAAAATACTCATTGGTTGAACTTGATTCACTTATGTGCAGGATTTCCATGTAATAAATATATATAGCCCCAACTCAAAAAAGCACATCCATGCAAGATAATTTAATTTAATTTAGTTGGGACTACATATATTTATTAGATGGAAATCCAATCCAGCGAGTCAGTTTTTTGAGCAGGTTCATTCCTTCCTGTTTGTTTTGAGCTAGCAAGAAAATATCACCTGGTTCTGCAGAATACCTCCACTGAGCTAATCAGCTAGCTGTTAAGATAATATTAACTAAGAATAAAAATAAAACTCTTGGACAGAAACTGTTTCACAAAATATTTGTTATGATACTGAAACAAGCTAGAAAAGACAGATGAAAAACACACTTCAATATTTAAAGTATATCCAAAGTCTCATACCTGAGACATGTTCTTCAATGACAACCTTGCTTTTGTTGGTACGTGTTGACCGCATAAATTCAAAATACAGGTTGTATTTCATCACAGTGGTTTCAGGGTGAAATTACAACAAATTACAGGATTATCGATAAATTTCCAATCGTGTGTTATTTACAGTAAAAATCTCAATACAACACGTTGCAAAGTTTTTTTGTGAAAATTACATTAATTCTTCCTACAACAAAAAGTCACATCCAGACCACCATGTGGGGGCACATAATTATTATTTGGTATTATTTGGTGGGGGGTGGTGGGAGTGCGGTCTATTTTACTCTTCCTTTTTAGATATTTAGATATACCTTTGTATACTGGCATAGTTCCACGTTAGAATTGGAATATAACACATAAGATATACCTTACTGAATTTTCATATAAACACAAGATGACAGCCATCTCATTTTTACTGCGCTGAGTGCATTGTGTGTTTGTTGACACTAGAAAGTGTCAACTAATGAGGACAAGAGGTTAAAGTTTAGCAGATTGATGTATAAGTTGCAGCAGACTCCAATTGCTATATCTTAATATCCTTTTTTTTTTGGTTCTTGCTTGTAGCCATTTCCTTGGTTATTCACAACAGTAACATGCACCACTGTCATCAAAAAATCTGTAATTTCAGCGACTGTGTTCAGGCGGGCGCAACGCCCGTGTGCTCGGACATAACATACTTGCAACAAAAATCATCTCGTCAATCATCTTGTAGGGGAGGTGATGGTCTAGTGACCGGAAAACCACTAAGGGCCCTTGGACAAGGTCCTTAATCCCCTAGTTGCTCCTGGTGTGTAGTGAGTGCCTTGTACGGCAGCAGCCTCACACTGGGGTGAATGTGAGGCATTGATGTGTAAAGCTTTTTGAGCATCTGATGCAGATGGAAAAGTGCTATATAAATGCAGTCGATTTTCATAATTTTTCACTGATTCAAAACTGAAATCAAATTTTATGTGAACTCTGGACATCAAGTAACAGCAGTTACAGAGCTGAGGACCAGAGCCATGTTCGGTAAGAAGTCATTCTCAGAATTCAGAGCTTTCTGTCCCCAGCTGCTCAGAAACACATTAGATTTGGAACAATATTGTTCCATCACATTTGCTCTTCAAGGACCAGAGAGATGATTTTAATTTAGAAAAAACATTTGTTTGCGTTTGTCTCTTGGAGGCACATTGATGAATGTACTTTAATTTTTTTTTTTCTTGGTATTACTGATAGAGTCATGACATTCCATGATTTTTTGGAAGACTGTGTCATTTTGAGCCAGTGACTCAAAATCTGTCTGCATTTCTCACCTGTATAAATTACTGTAGCTGGTGGAACCTTCAGTCCACAGGTTCAGTGCCTTTTCCATTTCCCATGAACCAGATAAGTTGCTCCATTATTTAAACTATTAATATTAGTAAACTATTATTATTTAGCTATTTGCAGATTTCCACCATGTGGGTAGTGGTAGTCATAATGGACAGTTTCCAGTTTTGAAAGGAGCCTTTAAATGATTCACAAACTACAGTTAAGGAACAAAAAGTCCTATTTTTGGAGGTAGAGATAAATTTATTGTTACAATTTTTTAATTTCTGGAAAGCTTCCTGTACTGCAATATTATTAGAAACATGCACATACAATAATATTAATATTAATAACTGCAAATTTCATTTCTAGTGCTTAAATACATTAATGTTTTACGACATCAACACAATATCAATTTAAAATGCATTCCAAACATTAAAAAACACTTAGAATAGCAAATATTTTACTACATTCACAAAAAAACTTCTAACAATAAAGACAGGATGATAAATTTCAACATAATTTAACAATCACAATAATAAATGTCCAAATTTATACTCGTCATACAATTAGTATACAACTCTTTAGTAATTATTAGAGGTATGTATCTCTCCCTTATAAAACAATATGATAGTATCTTGATAAATGGGCTGTGGTCCGAATCAGGAATGATACTTTTTATTATGGAATAACAAAAATGATTACATTATGGCAGGAAATCAAATTCTTCACCTCGGGAACGTTGAGTGAACCTGAAACCTTTGACTGCAGGCCACAAGAAGATACATAGACAGACAGACAAATAGACAGACCCGGTTGATGAATTAATATTTAATAATATATGCTGCCACCGTAACATTATAGATTTGAATACTCTAATGAACAAACATACCTGAACTGGATTGTCTGTTGAGATAAGGGCTGCTGGATCAAATCCTGGGTACTTTCAATAGGTCAGATTAAGTTACACACGAAACGCTCCCCCAGCATCGAGGTGTGGCTGTGCATCTACCAACTGCATAACAGTATTGTTCGCTGTGTTACTGTATCACTCTGTCCAAGACTTTCAAACTTTTTCATTGTGTGTCCAAATCAAGTTAACTTGATTAGACTTGACAATGTTCCTCTGGCTTTTTATGTCACGTGTTGATGTGCTTGTATTTGCTTTTGTACTTGAAAAAAAAATCTCTGATCATTCTCCGTCTCATCATGATCACTTGTTACCATGACTACTCTCTCATAGCACCAGTCGCCCACTTTTCTCACCATCTCTTTCACTTGCTGTCTCTTCCTTTAAGAATGCTTCATTTACTTTGTCGTGATGCCATGACTCCCCCTCACCCATCAACCACTGCCTTCAACTTCACGGCTCTCTAATTGCTACTTTTGCATCATTTCTTTTTCTCCTTCCTTCCTTCCTTGATATCTTGTAGGATCACCAGTGAGCGTATTTACAGCATCTGGCACGGAACCTCTCGATGAGGTCATGCCAGCCTGCAGGTCAGGCTCTTTGGCCGTTTTTTCAGGCCTCTTGCGCTTCACTCAGGGCAGTTTGGACAGACGTCATATGGAGTACATGTTAAGGTCAAGAACCTCAGAGGCCTCTGGGGAACCCGAAAAGCCAGAGGTGGTGTGTGAGGTCTAAGAAGAACCTTACGTAACGTGATACGCGTTGGCCTCGGTGACTCTTAGATCAGTGTTATTGCTGAGAAATAGTCATATCTGTGGGTGTAACAAAGTCAAATATGATATTTGGAACACTGAGTGCTGGGACAGATTTCATTCCAGTACTCTCAGTACAATGCCCACCCCTCTGTGAGCTGGACATCAAGAATGAAAGATTTTGCATGGAGTTGCATTGAGTTGCTGAGCATAAAAAGTGTTGGAACTGGCTCACACATTATAATTTCAGCTTTTCTCACAGCATACATCACTTCCACCTTCCCACGCTGTCAAACCCTGTCAAGCCCAGTGGTACCTTTCTGCCCTCATTCCATTCCCAGCTGATTGGATGCTGTGCTTTAAATATCCAAACACTCTTGTCATTCTGTCTTATCGTCCAGCTAGATCACCTACACCTACCTCTCTATCACCACCATGTTCTACATTTCAGACAGGGTCATCTGAAAATGTTCCAGTTTCCACCTACTGGCTTCACCATCACCAGAGGGTAAACTCCAGGGGATGCCATTCTGTCGGCTCTCCAGAGTGAGAACAAGAGGAGAACTGAACATGCATCAAATATACTAAATTGATAATGTCTTTGCATTTTACTTCATGAATCAACAAAGAAAGGCTGGATGTTTTGGGGTCACCTCCATCTGTCTGCTTCCTTGTCTAACAGCAGAAGAGCTAAAAAAAAATGTGGTAGTGGTGGGGAGGGGGTTCAATTAAATTTTGTGGTGCAGGTAATTAATTACCATTTTCTCCACTTTCCTTATTTTATTACATTGGATCTTTTTATTTAACAGTGTGGTGTCATTACTCTGTTTAGCTTCAACAAATACCTGCAAAAAAGCAACAAACATGAAAAAAATATTACAAATAAAAATACTGAGCTGTGTATCACAGCAGCAAAGCCCTCTCTGCAGGCTACAGACATTCACATACAACACTGCATCATCAGCATACATATTCATCAAAATCAATAAAAGGAGCAGCTGACAAAAAAAACTGACTTTCAAATATTTTTTATTCTTGCAAGAAAATTAATCCATTTGCTCAACCCAGGGAGAGTTCATTACATTTTCCATAGTTTTCATTTTAATCTTTTTCTATAACTACAAAATTGTGTTTCCTTTAACCTGCCACAGATTAGTGGATGTCATGGCTGTACGTCTTTGAGTGGGGAGTGTTAAGACCTATAATTATCTGAGATGAAAACCGTGATCCAGGCTTTCGGAGATCTGAACACCGCAAAGAGTCTGATAAGTAAAAAAGAAAAATTTGACATTTATTACCTGATTCAACTGATTGAAACTACATTTGGAGGTGGTTTAAAACATGTTCCAATCAGTTTTCAAGAGATGTATCTCAGTCTAGATGCTCAAATCGAGTTTCCAAAGTGTCTTTTCTGTCACTTACAACACATCACATGTTGATAGCGTCACGTCCAGAACAATTGAAATGTTGCCTGTATGTGAAGGACAGTCTGCCAACAGACACGGACATAAATTGTCTGCTTGCACTTTGCTGTGCCACCAGCATACGTACATAGTTACTGACACCTACAGCATTACCACAGCAACCCAGATGGAGACACACTGTCAATGGTGGTGTTACCTGGACACACAAATCCAATCTGATCACTTGCAAGTAACAGTGCAGACAGTATGTCTGAAAAGATCTGATTTAAGGGGAAAACATCTGATTGGCCTGTATTCTGAACACAGTCTTACTGGACTCAGACTGCACTTGTAAAGACATATTGAGTCAAATCCAAAAATATAAAGAACAAAAAAATAACGGACCCAATCTTACACCCGGTACAAAGTGATGCAGAGCAACGTGCACATGTTGTGGACTAGAAATGAAACAGTCAAGATGTTCTTGTAGTGTAGAATTTATGGTTTAATTCAAGGCCTTTAAAAAGAAATCACATTAAACATTTAGGAATAAAGCCATTACACATGCTCCCTCAATTTTCAGAGGCCATAAGTGATTGGACAAAGTAAATGTAAAAGCTAATTACACACTGCGGGTTCACCGCCTGCAGGGGCAACCATTGGGGTCGGGTGCGCTGTCCCATGGGTGTGAAAGTCGAGGGCCTTGTCGGACCAGACCCGGCTGGCAGGGGCTGGCTCTGGGGGTGTGCAATGTCACCTCACTGTGGGGGAAGGAGCCGGAGCTGATGTGGAAGTGGAGCGATACCAGTGAGATCTGGTGGTCCTCACCTCCACGCACAGCCTTGGCTCCGGAACTCCTCTCCTTGATAGGACTTGGACTTTATTCTTCTCTGGAGTTGGCCAGCACTGCAAAAACTGATATCTAAGAAAGTTTAAAAAAAAAAAAAAAAAAGACTTGTTTAAAGAAAATTAGAGTTGTTTTTTATCTAAATGACAGTGATTATGGTTTGTTTGTTTGTTATTGTGGTTGTTGTTATTTGGTTTTGGAAACATCACAAATATATTTTTATTAATGTTTTTTTCTTATATATTCTGATGCTGAAACCTCTCTTTAAAACAAAGAACTAAAAACAAGGTTCCATTTAAGAGTTACAGCAGAAATATCAAAAGTGCAAGATCAACGAGAACCTTATTCAAAACCCTTAGCAATTAATTTGCAATTGAATGCTTCATGAACTCAGCCAAGTCTCTTGAGACTACTAAACTATTTATCTTCCTTACTAAAAAGTGTGAAAAGGCTTGCTAAAAGAACTGCGATTGCAGTGGGAAATACACCAATCAACACCTTTGACACCAAGAAATTCCACGCAAGTCTGCTGTATCTCCTGGGATGCTATTATACCGTACATCTCACCTACCCAAAACACATTTCCACTCGACTGGAATACAATACACGACCGTGATGATACTGCATCATACAAGAAGGCCGTGTCTGAGTGGGGGGCTTTCACTGAGTACGCTCTGTGTCATTGTTACCTGTGTAACATAGTTTTGGCAGCAGCCAGTGTTGGCCTTTCTCCATTTATGTTCTTTGATTTGTCATTTTATGTCATACAGAGTTTTATAGATTTATAATTGAAGTAAAATCACTCCACAGGGGTGGTGGCCAAGTGGTTAGTGTGCTGGGTTTCAGTGCTGAAGGTTCTCAGTTCAAACCCCACCCCTGCCACATTTCTCTGTGTAGTGTGGAGTCGCATCAGGAAGGGCATCCAGTGTAAAATTTGTGCCAATTCAATTTGCAGATCCAGCACAGACCTGCTGTGGTGACCCCGAGTGCAAACAAGGGAGCAGCCAAAGGGTCTTACTTACAGAAATAAAATCACTCTGTGATTTCAAGAAGTTGTGTCTATTTTAAAGATTTTTTTTTTTTTTGCTAGTCTTTAGTCTTCCATTAAGGCGTCATACTTAGTCTCAAGCCCCTAGATGAGCCCCGCTGCATCTGAGTTTGCCCCATTCGATGAGCGGGTCGTCTCCCTGCACCTTCAGGTTGCGGGGTGGGGGTAGGACTCTAACTGTTATTTGTGCGTATCCACCGAACAGCAGTTCAAAGTATTCGGCCTTGTTGGAGTCCCTGGCTGGAGTCCTGGATGGGGCTGCAGTGGGGGAATTCATTGTTCAACTGGGAGACTTCAACACACACGTGGGCAATGACAGACACATGGAGAGGTGTGATTGGGAGGAACGGACTCCCTGATCTAAACCTGAGTGGTTGTTATTGGACTTCTGTGCTAGTCACAGACTGCCCATAAGGAACACCATGTTCCAACATAAGGATGCTCAAGTGTACATGGTACCGGAGTACCCTAGGCCAAAGATCGATGATCGATTTTGTGATCGTATCATCAGATCTGAAGCCACATGTTCTGGACACTCGGGTGAAGCGAGGCACAGAGCTGTCAACTGATCATGATCTGGTGGTGAGTTGGATCAGAGGATGGGGAGGACTTTAGACAGACCTGGTAAGTCCAAACAGATAGTGCTGGTGAACTGGGAACATCTGGAGGAGCTCACTGTCAGACAGATCTTCAACTCACACCTCCAGTGGGGCTTTTCTGGCATTCCTGTGGAGGTTGGGGGCATTGACCCAGAATGGGCAATGTTCAAAGTCTCCATTGCTGAAGCTGCAGCAGGGAGCTGTGGCCTGAAGGTCTTAGGTGCCTCAAGGGGCGGCAACACTCGAACACCATGGTGGACACCGTCTGACTGAAGAAGGAGTCATATGTTATCTCACAGGACTCTGGAGGCAGTTGCCTGAAGGACGGCAGCCTCTGCTGTGGGGGAGGCAAAGCAGCAGGTGTGGCAGAAGTTCAGAGCAACCATAATAAAGGACTTTTGGTCAGCACCAATGTGCCTGTGGAGGCTTGTGCAACACCTCACGAGAGGAAAACAGGGAACAATCCAAGTTGTCTACATTAAGAATGGGATTCTGGTGACCTCAACTGAGGAGGCAATCTGTCATTGGAAGAAGCACTTTAAGGAACTCTTGCATCAGACTGGATCACCTCTGTAGTAGAGGCAGAACTGGAAGCTGATGTGGGATCATCATCATCAGTTTCACTGATGGAAGTCAGTGAGGTAGTCAAACAACTCCGCAGTGGCAAAGTCCTGAGGGTTAATGAGATCCACCCAGAAATGCTGAAAGCTCTGGGTGTGGAGGTACTGTCTTGGATGAGATGTTTCTTCAGCATTGTGTGAAGGTCTGCGACAGCGCCTAAGGAGTGGCAAACTGGAATGAAGAGAAGTACCAAGGGCTGAACTAGCAAATGGAGCAGATGTGGAAGGTGAATTCCAAAGTGGTCCCATTCAAAATAGGAGAAATTGTAAGAGTCTCTCCAGCAGATTCTAGGAACAACATCAGAGGTCTCTGTCCAGAAGAGTGCAGTCTGAGGAAGAGCTAAGATACTGTACAGTGCCCTCAGACTCACAGGCCTCTGGTAGAGGACCCCAGCTTGAGGAACACACATATCAACCTCCCCAGGGGGCGGTGAGATGGATATATATCTATATGTGTGTGTGTGTGTGTGTGTGTGTGTGTGTGTGTGTGTGTGTGTGTGTGTGTGTGTGTGCGTGTGTGTGTGTGTGTGTGTGTGTGTGTGTGTGTGTGTGTGTGTGTATTAGTTTCTTGGTCCATAGGTTAACATAAAATGGTGAAAACTATTAATAAGTGTTTTGCAAAGCCCAAGCTGACGTCCTGAAGTGTTGCATTTTCTCAACACAACCTGACAGCTCGACGAACAGCACGTCTCTGTTACGTGAGTGATTGGACATATTTTAGATATTTAAGTCTGAGGATCAGTCTGTTGCTGATAACTGAGTTTGTCTGTCTCCTCTAGCTTGTTTCAGGGTCATAATGACTAATATGTATAAATAACGTGTGTGTTGTGAATAATTGTGATGTTAGAGTTATAGACAAGTGTAAAACTTTCATTCTTTACGTCCTTTCTTTACGTGTTCACGTGGCACCGATGTCCCCGTAATCGATCTGATCTATGATGGTCCACGTTGGCTGGTTGTAAACTTGGTTTTACTGCTGTTTTGAGATGCAGATTACCACTTTCCTTTCACATTTTTGTCTCGTCTTTAACTTTTGCCATGTCTCTTCTCATCTTGTCTCTGAGTTGCAGGAGCCTCAGAGCCAGGAGACTAATCTAATCATTTAGGGCCTCCTCTTGGGTACTAAATCAGTTTTTTGGCAGCTCTCTAGAAGTGAGCATTTCTGAGCATTGTTTATTATGACTCGACTTTGACGGTTTTCTTCTCGTCCACATCCCCGGAGGACATCGGGAACCCTGCAGCAGTTATTTTGTTGTTTGGTTTTTGTTCTGCGTGCTCTATATCACGTCACTCTGACTAAGCTGCTCCGCTGGTGAGATGTCCACTCTCCAGGCTTGATGCACTCTGTGCGTATGGATTTGGCTGCCATGCCAGCAAAGCACTTTGCCTTGAGAGAGAAATTAAACCCCTGAGGTTTTTCTGAGATAGATTAAATAGGGAGGGGAGCTGAGGAGGCTGGGCTCGTGGGAGGGGCGCCGCTACCCCAAATATAGAGAAGCTGCCAAATGCCAACAGGGTGTGTGTGTGTGTGTGTGTGTGCGTGTGTGTGTGTGTGTGTGTGTGTGTGTGTGTGTGTGTGTGTGTGTGTGTGTGTGTGTGTGTGTGAGGTAGTGCGCACTAAAAAAACAGGTAGAGCGTAGCACATAAAGACTTTGACAATAACAAAATTCCAACATACATTTCGTGTTTGGTTCGTTTTGTGATCGTCTTGCATGAAAACAAATGTACCAACAAACAAAAGCGGGCACGGCACCGGAAGCCACGGATGAGCAGGCTTTGAAGTGGGAATAGAGGAGACGCTGCACGGAGCAGAGAGAACCACAGAGGAAGGATTTGTTTGCTGTGTCTCACATGTTTGGTTACTTAAGGTAATGAGTATCAATTAGACAGCAGCCAATTAACTCTGACCATCAGACTGAGACAGAAGGAAACGAGGAGGAGAGGCGAGGAAGTGAGAGGAAAGTAGAAAAGGTGGGGGAGGGAAGGGGGGGGAGAAGGGTAAACAACCCGAGAATCACAGTTTCATGCTTGAGCTGTGTGTGTGTGTGTGTTTGCATGCAAATGAGCTGTGTGAGTGAACACTGATGAGAATCTGCACACACATTAGAGTCACTGTGTGTGTGTGTGTGTGTGTGTGTGTGTGTGTGTGTGTGTGTGTGTGTGTGTGTGTGTGTGTGTGTGTGTGTGTGTGTGTGTGTGTGTGTGTGTTGTGTTGCGTTCCAGCAGGGGGAGCTGTGCAGGCCCCTGTCACTGTAAGTGCTCTACATGACCATCTGTCAGGCTGGAAGCTGAACTTACTGTTAACTCTCTCGTCACCATCAGCTCCTTCACACACACACACCAAAAGTTAAGTGCGACACTTTGTGCACATTTCTGCAGCGTCCCTCATGTACGCACAACGCAGGTTTCTTACCATTTTAATCAAACTGTTGCCTTTTAAGTTTGGAGTTGGGTTTAGGGACGAGGTTACAGTATGTTCGGGTTAAAGTATTCTTTTTCTGTTGCATACACAAAAAGTTGTAAATTTCAGGTCCTCGCCTGTTTGTGCCATCACCAAGGTTGGTTAGGATTACCTTGCAAAGTAATCCAAAAGTAATCAGATTACAAGTAATCCAAATGTATGTACATACATGCATGTAATCCACATGTATTCTTTCAAAGTAATCCTACCCAACCTTGGTCAAAACCTCATATTCTGGAGCTGAATATGAAGTACTTTTTACAGTCACTGAAAATTTTACAGATCCAGAGACTCACTGAGTGACTCACTGAGGGACTGACTGAGTGACTTCCTATCTGACTGACTCACAGACTCAATGATTGACTGACTGCGGGACTCACTGACTCAACAAGTCACTGACTCAATGACTGATTTGATGACTTGACAGCTGATTCCTTGACTGACTGACTCAATGGCTCAGTGATTGACTGAGTAATTGACTGACTGACTGACTCGTTGACTGACCTACTCACTGTCTCAATGATTGACTGAATGAGTCATCGACTCAACAGTTGTCTGACTGACTGACTGAGTGACTCACTGACTCAATGAGTCACTGACTCAGTGATTGACTGACTTGATGATTGACATTATCTGACTGACTCACTGGTTCAGTGATTGACTGACTGGTTGACTGACCTACTCAGTG
This sequence comes from Thalassophryne amazonica, assembly GCF_902500255.1. Taxonomy (NCBI): domain Eukaryota; kingdom Metazoa; phylum Chordata; class Actinopteri; order Batrachoidiformes; family Batrachoididae; genus Thalassophryne; species Thalassophryne amazonica. The sequence continues at coordinate 1,306,064 of NC_047118.1, read as the reverse complement.
TCTCAATTACTGACTGAATAAGTCACTGACTCATCATTTGACTGACTGACTGACTGAGTCTGTTGTTGCTTGCTCTTTCCCTTTTAATCACAGGGAATATGATCAACAGCTCCCTGATTTCTGTACACACCCCTCCTCTCTTCCCATTATTGTCGTACCTCCTCTTTGTCTTGTCATATTAGGATTTTGTTTTGGTATCGTGCAGGCTGGTAAAGATGGGTTTTGACAAATGACATTCCCATTCTTTTACAGCCTGTGATAAACGCTTTAAACCTCTGGTAAAGTATTCTTTAGATTGTTGGTTTTAACAATATGTACCTCCTGCAGGGTGTTCCTGATCTGGCCAACTGTTGTAAATGAGTCATTTTGTAATCAGGGAAAGAATTATGGCGTCGTGTCTTTAAGGCATTTTGGATTCTGAGCTCACCCGTCTGTGGCACAGAGCTGATTTGCCGACATTTAAATGTATCGGTTTCTCTCTGATGGGTTCATTTTGAGTCTAATGATGATCTGCTTCAGCAGCACAGACGCATTTCTGGAAATTATATTGACGTCAACAGAGTCCAACGTAACACTTGTGATCACATCTACAACTGCTGTCTGATCAGACACAGATGGAGATGCACCGAGCCAGCAGAGTCTCCAACTGTCCATTTAAAATCAGCCTGTGCACGTTCTTTGCTGTGGGTTTACGTCCAAATATATTTGGACCTAACTGTAAATGCTGATAATGGAGACTGTCTGTGACTGCAGACCTTCTCTGCCCTGGTGGACGGAGTCTTTTGTTCTCTTCATCCTGTTGGGGGAAGAAAGCAAACAATTTCTAGATCTAACTGCTGATACAGTGTTCCAGCTGAAGCCCTTGAAGACTCTCTCTCTCTGTCTGTCTCTGTCTCTCTCTCTCTGTCTGACTCTGTCTCTCTGTCTCTCTGTCTGTCTCTCTGTCTCTGTCTCTCTGTCTGTCTCTCTGTCTCTCTCTCTCTGTCTCTCTCTCTGTCTCTCTCTCTCTGTCTCTCTGTCTGTCTCTGTCTCTCTCTCTCTGTCTGACTCTGTCTCTCTGTCTCTCTGTCTGTCTCTCTGTCTCTGTCTCTCTGTCTGTCTCTCTGTCTCTCTCTCTCTGTCTCTCTGTCTGTCTCTGTCTCTCTCTCTCTGTCTGACTCTGTCTCTCTGTCTCTCTGTCTGTCTCTCTGTCTTCTGTCTCTCTGTCTGTCTCTCTGTCTCTCTCTCTCTGTCTGTCTCTGTCTCTCTCTCTCTCTGTCTCTCTCTCTGCTCTCTCTCTTCTCTCTGT